>NC_060121.1:776829101-777132434 GCF_021461395.2 Schistocerca americana
CATGATTACAGCTAACATACCCATTAAACTTCTCCTTCTCCAGCACATTATTCATTGAACACAGTAAACAATTACGTCTATCCTCCCAGCCCAGCAGCTTTACACAGACTGAATAATTCCCCTGTCACTTTTTTACAGACCACTATCTTGGATTACATCATGAGAGAGGTGATGGGGAGGGCCGACAGTGCAGTCTGGTGACGGTGTTGTGAACTAGGTCAGTTGGACTCTGGACCTCATGATGGACCTAGCAATGGATCTAATGTCTATGGTAACTCAAATTACTCAAATAAACAATGCATGTAAAATAAAGACTTAGGTCCATCCTATCCAGGAGCCCAGTAGAGACAGTCGTTTTCCTGTCAATTTCCAAATGGGGAAGAGGAGCAATTCATACAAAATAAAGATTTATATCCTTCCTATCCAGCATCCCTGCAGAGACTGAGTCCTTTTCCTGCCAATTTCCAGATGGGCGAGGTGAGGGCAGGGTGGAGGTGTGGGGTGTTAGGTCAGTGGAGGTAGCCCAACTGACGCATTTTCCCGGCAAAATTTGAACTTCCTACCATGAGGTTACTGCCACATCTTGAAACTGCCATCTTGAATAAATTTGGCAGCAATGCAGTGTTGGATGACGTCGGTGTTGTCCCTCTACTCCCCCTATCTCTATCCATCTGCTCAACCCCATCTCCCTCTCTATCACTCCCTCTCCCTCTCTGCCATCTCCTCCTCCCCTCTCTCTGTACGATTGCTCCTCCCCCTTCTCTCTATCGATCAGCTCCTCCTCCTCACTTCTCTCTGCCTGTCCATCTCCTCCCTCCCCTTTTGTCTCACTATCGCCATGTTGTCGTCCACATCCACACAAGAAGTTGGTCGTTCTCACCCTAATATTATTTCTCTCCAGACAGTAAGTATCACGTGTTCCAAGCTTAGTTGAAATCGATTGAGGAGTTTAGGAGAATCTTTTTAACAACCTCGAACGTGTTACATAAATTAAACATATTTCACGCATTTCTATCTCGAGATAATTTCGCCCTGCAGATTCATTTTCAAGCAACTCAATGTTTATGACGTCATATTTCCTGAACTATAGGCCACCCAATGATATAATTTTGCAGGTACGTTCACTCGTATATATGAATACTGTCGTCAAGATATGTTGCGAATAGAACGAGTAATAAAGAACTAATAAATTAAAGCGTCGTACATGATGCGACAATTTCTCACATCTCTCAGTGTTTATGACTCCATTAGAGTCAGTGGCAAAGAACTAATAAATTTAAACGTCATGGTTCATCCGGTAATTTTACTGCATGAGCAACAAAAATGTGTTGAGCAATCAACTTCTTTCCTTTCATCATTTTGTGGGGATTGACGGCGAGAGAGAATTTCTTTAAGGTTTGAAATTACGTGTAAACTTTGTTGCAAGTTACTAGGTGATCTCATTATCAAATACTGGACGACTAAATCAAGGGTATTCGCGTGTCGCAGACCACGGTGCTTCTTCACTCCCACACCACCACTTTTATACATAGGTGGTTCTTACTACCACAGTGGTTATTTCCAGACAGAAGTGATACGTGTACCAAATTTGGTCGAAATCGATTCAGTGATTTAAGAAGAGTTATGGAACATACATACACTATGTGATCAAAAGTATCCGGACACCCCCCAAAACATACGTTTTTCATATTAGGTGCATTGTGCTGCCACCTACTGCCAGGTACTCCATATCAGTGACCTCAGTAGTCATTAGACATCGTGAGAGGATAGAATGGGGCGCTCCGCGGAACTCACATACTTCGAACATGGTCAGGTGATTGTGTGTCACTTGAGTCATACGTCTGCACGCGAGATTCTCGCATTCGTAAACATCCCCAAGTACACTGTTTCCGATGAGATACTGAAGTGTAAACGTTAAGGGGCACGTGCAGTACAAACGCGTACAGACTAACCCCGTATGTTGACTGACAGATGGTTCAAATGGCTGTGAGCACTATGCGACTTAACTTCTAAGGTCATCAGTCGCCTAGAACTGAGAACTAATTAAACCTAACTAACCTCAGAATATCACACACATCCATGCCCGAGGCAGGACTCGAACCTGCGACTGTAGCGGTCGCGCGGTTCCAGAGTGTAGCGCCTAGAACCGCGACGGCCACTCCGGCCGGCTGACTGACAGAGACCTCCCACAGTTGAAGAGGGTCGTAATGTGTTATAGGCAGACATCTATCCAGACTATCACACAGGAATTCCAAACTGCATAAGGATCCACTGCAACTACTATGACAGTTAGGTGGAAGGTGAGAAAACTTTGATTTCAAGGTCGAGCAGCTGCTCATAAGCCACACATCACGCCGGTAAATGCCAAACGACGACTTGCTTGGTGTAAGGAGCGTAAAAAAAAAAAAAAAAAATAAAATAAAAAGGCTCTGAGCACTATGGGACTTAACTGCTGAGGTCATCAGTCCCCTAGAACTTAGAACTACTTAAACCTAACTAAACTAAGGACCTCACACACATCCATGCCCGAGGCACGATTCGAACCTGCGACCGTAGCGGTCGCGCGGTTCCAGACCGTAGCGCCTAGAACCGCTCGGCCACCCCGGCCGGCAGGAGCGTAAACATTCGACGATTAAACAGTAGACAAACATTGTATGGAGTGCCGAATCACGGTACACAATGTGGCGATCCGATGGCAGGGTGTGGGTATGGCGAATGTCCGGTGAAAGTCATCTGCCGGCGTGGGTAGTGCCAACAGTAAAGTTCGGAGGGGGTGGTGTTATGGTGTGGTCGTGTTTTTCATGGAGGGGGCTTGCACCCCTTATTGTTTTGCGTGGCTCTATCACAGCACAGGCCTACATTGATGTTTTAAGCACCTTCTTGCTTCCCACTGTTGAAGAGCAATTCGGGGATGGCTCTGGCTCTGAGCACTATGGGACTTAACTGCTGAAGTCATCAGTCCCCTAGAACTTAGAACTACTTAAACCTAACTAACCTAAGGACATCACACACATCCATGCCCGATGCAGGATTCGAACCTGCGACTGTAGCGGTCGCGCGGTTCCAGACTGTAGCGCCTAGAACCTCTCGGCCACATCGGCCGGCTCGGGGATGGCGATTGCATCATTCAATACGATCGAGCACCTGTTCATAATGCACGGCCTGTCGCGGGTTGGTTACACGACAGTAACATCCCTGTAATGAACTGGCCTGCACAGAGTCGTGACCTGAATGCTATAGAACACCTTTGAGATGTTTTGGAACGCCGACTTCGTGCGGCCCTCACCGACCGACAACAATACCTCTCCTCAGTGCAGCACTCCGTGAAGAATGGTCTGCCATTCCCCAATAAAACTTCCAGCACCTGACTGAACGCATCCTTGCGAGGGTGGAAGCTGTCAATCAAGACTTAGCCTTAATGACAGCTTCCACTCTCGCAGGCATAGGTTCAATCAGGGTGGGCTAACACCATATTGAATTCCAGCATTACCGATGGAAGGCGCCACGAACTTGTAAGTCATTTTCAGTCACGAGTCCGGATACTTCTGATCACGTAGTGTACATACATTTTTGTAACATGTATGAGTATGGATGTAATGTAGATAGTGTTGCTTCTCGTATTGTGTGTGGTAGCACTGAAGTACTGATCACATGCATATCCAAGTACATGCCAATTTGAGGTTTGTTTCATGCCACCTCATAATTTTACCATTTTAAATGTCAGCAGGTCGTTGTCGGCTGAACTCATGTTGCCCGAATATCTACATTTCATTAAGTGACCGTGCTGTCCTCGGCATTAACACTGAGAACACTTGAAAATGCCTGCACATGGCTGCGTGCATAAACCCAAACACAGTTGGCCACTGAAGAGAAGAATTCAAATAAAGATCCAATCAATGCTGCGGAGCAACTCGAGCGTTCCAAGGAATAACAACTCAACCAGCCTGTTACGACTAAGACAGTATCTTCTGAAGCGACTCAAACTTTACTAGATCTTACAGGCAGTTATTTGTAATTCTCATAATTAGGTACCTTACTGTTATTTTTGTGTCATATTATTCAGCACTTCACAAGAACTCAATAGAGGCCTTAGCAGTTTCGACAGGATACCTAACAAGCATCTTCGCAGCTCCGGTCAATAATACAGGCTCGTCTTGGACATGGGCCAACGAGACCACGCGCTGAGGAAGACACGAGGTAGGCTCTGCAAAACACAGTGATAGTCTAAACCAGTAACTGTGCTAAGAAATAAATTACTCGAGCACTGGAAACGTTTGAAAGAACGCGACGTATTCGGGTATGCACATGACTAACACGAGAAAGCTGTAATAAATGCAGCACTGCAAAGAAGTTACAGTTTGATATTTCTGTATTTCCTGAGTTATAAGCAAATAGGAGATTCAGATAAAAGCTTACTTAGACCGTTATCTTCTCATTTATTTGCAATAGCGAGGGACGTAGCAAATGACAAAAAAAACTATATCTCTTTGACATGCCGGCCGCGGTGGTCTAGCGGTTCAGGCGCTCAGTCCGGAACCGCACGACTGCTACGGTCGCAGGTTCGAATCCTGCCTCGGGCATGGATGTGTGTGATGTCCTTAGGTTAGTTAGGTTTAAGTAGTTCTAAGTTCTAGGGGACTGATGACCTCAGAAGTTAAGTCCCATAGTGCTCAGAGCCATTTGAACCATTTTTTGACATGAGCGGTCGTCTTACAAAGACTAAAAATATGGGTATTAGGCGAAATTATTGGCATTATACAAATTTAGACTAAGGTGAATATTCCAGTTTCTGAAATTTACAACACCATGAAGCAATAACCAAAAATATCCTTTTCGATATATGACCTATACGGAAATAAATAAGTGATTAAATGCACTGAGAAATAAAATGAACTTCCAAGCTCGAATTCTATGTTTAGCAACGTCGTGACGCACTGCGATAAAAACCTCTACACCTGTGGTATCGAATCAAGCAGGCTTTTATTCTGTCCGATGAATGGCGTTCAAGTTAATTCCTACTTTAGACCAATTTCAGCTGTCATGGTCAGAGAAAGAGCGCCGTAACCAAATCCCCTATCGAGGAAATATCAGTCATACTGAGTGGTCAACACGGCCTTTTTGGACTCGTTTTACACAACAGACAGCTTTCCATACATTGCTAGCAAAATTCAGTCCATTGGCTAGTCCGGGACAAGATAATGAGAGCCGTGGATTTATCCGGCCAGAAGAGAAGGGAGTCATTAGCGACACTATTACTGTGGTGTCACCGCCAGACACCACACTTGCTGGGTGGTAGCCTTTGAATCGGCCGCGGTCAGTTAGTATACGTCGGACCCGCGTGTCGCCACTGTCAGTGATTGCAGACCGAGCGACGCCACACGGCAGGTCTAGAGAGACTTCCTAGCACTCGCCCCAGTTGTACAGCCGACTTTGCTAGCGATGGTTCACTGACAAATTACGCTCTCATTTGCCGAGACGATAGTTAGCATAGCCTTCAGCTACGTCATTTGCTACGACCTAGCAAGGCGCCATTATCAATTGCTATTTATCTTGTGATGCATGTACCGTCAGACCGATGTTCGCCAATTATGGATTAAATTTAAGTATTCCCGCAGCTACATACGTTCTTTGCTTCTATAACTTCCTTTACCTGTTCGAGACCTCACGCCAGCCTGCATGAGCTTAAATGCGTGCCTTCGGCTACCCGTCACAGTGGATTGGCTGCCTTGCCAGTCCACAAGAATTACCTTAATTTTGCACAACCCTAAGAACCCATTAAAACGATCAGCACTTGAGTTGCATACACGTTACAACAGGTGATGCAGACACGGTCCTATTGGAGTTGATAAGTCCCTTGACTTCCTGCGAACTGACTTACCCTGCCAATTATAGTACGACGTACAGTTTAAAGTGTATTCCGAACAATGGCACAGCTTTTCACACAGAACTCAGTAGGACAGGGAGAAAAAAATTATGAAAAGAAGTGGGTACTGTTGTAACGCCGGAAATGCATATCCTCCTATTTCCATCTATTGTACTATTATTTTTTTCCTTGTTTTGTTACCTCAAGATATGACATTTCTGTCTCTTTATATATTGTAAATGTTTTACTGTTTGTATATATATATTTATGCACTTATGTCGATGTATAATTGGTTTGTTGTGTAAAGAGTATTTGTATTTTTACGCTGGGTCTTGCCTAGGGAAAACTGCTATCGAACGATTACATCGATAGGTCGTGTGAAGAATCAAAGTTTGTAGGATCTTTGGTAGTGTTAACTCTGCCGCGTGGAGCGCGGGCGGAACAGTGGAGAGTCTGGCGGGAGTAGCGAGTGGAGCAGGTGGTGTGACGCTCCCGCGAGTTGCCGCGCTTTCGGGGTTTGGCAGCATGTAATTGCGCTCGACTCGCGATGATAGTTTCTGACATGGTGTCGCGGACGGGAAGCATTAGCTGGCGCACATCAAGAGCCCGTTTCGCCTGGTGACCGTGTCGAGAAGAAGGCGCGCCAACATCCAGCTTCTGCAACAGCGACGGCCGACAATGAGTGACTGTCGCCACCTCCTCGATCGACGGCTTCAAACCTTCAATCAACCAACAAGGAAGACTAAAAGCACGTAAAGTTTCAGAACTGTATGGCAGACCTCAGCTTTTCAAATTGTTCCATTTGCCTCGCAAAATTACAGCAACTTAGCATGAACCTTTGTTGCTCATTGTCCCAATTGCATTACCAAGCAAGGTCCCTTTCTTTTCCGGAATGAACCCGAGTATCGTTGAAATTCAGACGCCAGCATTAAAGTAACATCATTTCACTGCTTTAATCTCAAAGGTATTCATAGCTGGCTTCAATATTCAGATTACACAAGCACAAATTAAGAGTGCGAGTTTTGTTATCGTATTTTAGCTTACCTGTGACTGCAGCTCAGCTTGGTACATACTAAATTTTACTATTGTTAATTGTTCAGGATCATTTAATTCAAGTTCAAAGTTAAATCTCTTATTTCTAAATTGCGTAGATTCAAGTAGTTTTTGAAATGATTGTTGAGGTAGTCCAAGACTAACCGTATTTTACTGAATTTCGATGTGCTTCAGAAAGAAAGCTCACTATTAACTTCAGTCACTAAATTAACTTTCGATTTTCCGGTTATTAATTCTTTTGCTAAATTAAGTCAGGGTGTAGCGAAATTTATTACTTCTGACAAACTTTCAGTTTTCACACTACACGTGTCAACCTTCAGTTGCCACGCTTCTAGTGTTAATTATATGTGTAATAACCTTTCTTTTTCAGTTACTATAGTAATTGTCCTTAGGACTGGCGACCGTGATTTCCCCCAAATCTCAAATATCTAATTACCGCTAGTTAATTGTTAACGTAACGGCCGCACATTTACTTTCTTTATTAACTTTACCCCTTTTCAAAATTAATTTCCACCAGTTTCATTTGCATTTTTCCTTTCATTTAGATGTAACCCTTTCCTCCCTCTTTACCGATAGGTTAACTTCGGTGACGATTGCTTTTCCAAAACTCCCATTAGGTACACGCGGTTTCATTTTTCACTGTCATTAAGGTCGGTAAGTGAGGGGGAGGTTACACGTGGCGACCGTGACAGGACAATCTTCAAATTTGAGGTTGTTCTGGACACGAATTTTGCATTGTGCAAATCTCGTAACAAAGTACTGGTTACGTACAGGCCGTTTCTTCAGCGAGTAATCCTAATTATATTTGAGATTTGTCATTTATATTGAAAATTATTAAAATGAGTGAAGGCAACAATTACCAAAATTTGGTAGACTTGGATACGGAACAATCGGTCGAACAGTGGGAAACGCGCACGGCGGTTCCCATTGTTCAGGGGCAGGCGGCTAGCATGAAAGACGCGACCGCCGAAACGCCACAAAGAGCAGAAATGGAATTCCAAACTTTAGAAAATGTTTCGGAATCGGAAGCGAAAATCAAATCTGTACCCCTTGATGATGAATACGGGGGAACATATATAGAGGAACCAGCTACGGAAGTAAAACCGGTAGTCTCCGGGAATTTAACTGATTTATTGAATGTTTTGATTAATGAAATCAAGAGTCAATCGGCAGAAATTATAGCTCTGTCTGCCAAGCAAGAAGCTCAGTCTGAAAAAATTGAACGAAAGCTAGACAATCAGAACAAAGCTATTAATGTTGTTAATAACAATGTTGGAGTTGTTAATACAAAAGTTGATAAAATCAAAGAAGATATTGTTGTAATTAATACCGAAATCGGTAATCTTAAACAGGAAATGATAGGCGTTCAGGCGGAAATTGCGAGCATAAATACTCGTTTTGATTCCGAAATTAGCAGAATCGAGAAAAGTGTAGGAGAAGCAGTTGCTCCGATCATCGAGAATAAGGTGACGGAACAAATTCAATTAGTGAAAAAAGAGGATCAACAGAAGGTGGAAACTTTAAAGGCTTTAGTGTCCGAAGTAGACACTAAAGTGAGGGAGCAGGCTAATACCTGCGAAGAGAAAAAGAGGGAAGTGGAAACGCTTGCGACAACCACTTGCCAAGTAATTACGAGAGTGTCGGAATTAGAAAAGAAATTTGATGAAAAACAGAGCTATGTGCCAATCTGTGCACATAGTTCGGAATTGTTGACGAAAGAGGAGCGGTTCGACCCCTTGAAAAAAGGCGGTATACACGCGACGGATTTCATTAAGAATTGTGAAAGAGTTTTACCCAGATCATGGACTAATGAGAGAAAAATTAATGCGGTTATTGATGTGCTGGCTGGTGATGCCAAGCGTTGGGGCTTAAACCTCAACATTACGAACCTGACTTTTGACGAGTTTAAAAATTTGTTTCTGGCTGAATACTGGTCAGAGCAAAAACAGCAAAGTGTCTGGCGCGAATTTGTTGTATCGAGGCCTTTCGATGCGAATTCGCGTGGCTCGATGAAGGAGTTTTGTGAGGGCTGGATCCGCAAGTTGGAATATTTGCGTGATCGCCGCACGGAATCCGAAATAGTCTGGGAACTCTACAAAAAGCTTCCAGATGATACAAAACGCTATGTAGGAAGCAATTACAGGACAATCAATGATTTCCTGGAAAGCGTTGAGGACGAGGACAATTGGCGCAATAATCGCGACAGTGGTGGAGGCCGTGGTAACAACAACAGGAATCACAACAACGATAACTATGGGAATAATGCATACCGCAATCTTGGCAGCAATAACAAAAATGGTTCGGACCGTAATAACAATCGGTACAATGCAAATAATAACAGGAATGACGGAAACCAGTATCACACTAACGTGATACGGGCTTCACAGAATAGTAATAACGCCAGAGGGTGTGATCAGCCGCCTCAGCAGCATCCGGGGAGCGTATCTGCTGGGACGAGACAGGGAAACCATTAGCCGCGCCGGTGAGGGGCCGACCGGGCGTGGAGAAATTTTGGCGGCCCAATAACAGGAGAAAACCCAGGTGTCGTCGTTCTGAAAATTCCGTATGGAATAATCAACGGCGGGAGAGTGTGCCAGTGTTAGGAGAAAGGAGTGCGCCCACAAGTAGTAAATCAGCTGTATACATGGCAGCAGAAAATACATTCACTGTCAGTGAGAACAATTTAAGTAGTGTTCCGGAAATCGATTATAAAGTGGCAGCTGTAATACCCACAGCGGAACTGGAGATTGAGTTTAAGAATGATTCGCAATTGTTGAGAGAAGATCAGATGTCGGATAACACGTCCGTCATTGAGCGAGGGGATGCAGAGAGGGATGAGGTCTGGTTACGGCAGTTCGGTCGCTTATACGACGAACTAAGAGATTATAGGGGCCTGTACGGGAGAAGTGTTTATAGGGAGCGCGGGCAGGATTTGCCGCGTCTCGTCCCACAGGAGGATAGTAGTTGTGAAGTGATAGAAAGTTCTGGCCCTAACCGGCAGACTTTACTAGAAATAGTTGATGTTAATGGGGAGCACGAGCAAGATGCGTCGTGTTTCGTCCCGCAGGAATTGAATGTTGAAGTAGTAACGGAAAGTTCTGGCCCTAACCGGCAGACTTTACCGAAAGTTGTAGTGGTAGAAGTAGCCGACCCATCCGACGCAAACCTCCAGTTCAAATATTGCGAGAGTATTAAGGAGAAAGATTACGAAAATTTTAGTGATAGCCGGACACGATTGGTAGAAAAGCACGTAGATTACAGCGTGTACGAGGTTAGAGCTGACGTTATACGGTCAGACGGTAGCAGTGTGGGTTGCGCAGATCCAGAGGAAGTAATTTCAGATGCTACTGGGCACATTCCTCCAGGTAGATTGGCAGATGAGATCAATCTGGCTAAAGAGGAATCAACGAAGGTGACAACTAGTGAATTGATAGCAAAGCAACACTCACTAGTTGACGAGTTACAGGAAAAGGTTTCGGTATTGGAGGCGAAGCTACAGACTAAGCCTCAGGACAAACTTGTTGAAATTAAAACTGTATGTGAACAGAGGCTGAAAAAGCCGCCAGATAAACCGGATTTAGGATCAAAGCCGGATGGTTTTTTCTGGAATGACCTGGATATAGACGAGGATTTACTGTGGGAAAATAAAGAAACAGTCGAGGACAAGTGTAGACAGATAGTAGTGTCTGTTAATATGCACGACCTACAACTAAACGTGTTGATTGACACCGGTGCAGAATTGAGTGCTGTATCTGGGAAAATATTTGAGTTACTGAAAGACAGACCTGGCATCGTAGTTATGCCAGTAACAGGAGTGAAAATTATCGGTGCTACTGGGAAGGCCAGTAAACCGGTCACAAAACAGATTTTTGTCAACTTCGAGATATGTGGGGCACGATTTGAACAAGAGTTTGTCGTCGTGCCAGACTTAACTACGGAAGTAATTATCGGGTTAGATTGGCTATTAAAGTACCGTGCAGTGATTAACTGCGAAAGCAAAACGTTGACATGTACGTCCCAAGATAAAACAATAGTAGTTAGTTTTGACGAGGCAGGAGACGGTGTGCATAGGCAATACCAGCCTATACACATTGTTAACTGGCCGGATGGTATTGACGTAGGTATGAATTTGAACTACTGTAATGTGAGGAATCTCGGCATTGACAATAATGTAGAAAGTGAATTGGAAAGTATTGTGGAAGGTGTGTCAAACGTAACACACGAACAAAGACGAGGCCGACTTTCCCGTACCTACTGCCATCACAACCATAGGGCATGGGGCAAATATGAAGCAGAATTTAAGAGAATTATGAACACCTTGAGACATGAATCTACGGGATTTTCTCCAGAGGAAATCCTGTTGGATGACAGAAGTAAAAGTTTAGTGGAAGTGGTAATCAAATTCCCTCCACGGATTGACATTAGTATTGGTGTGAAAAAAGATCGTTTGCGAGAAGTAACGAAGCTAAAAGCTGATGCTCGCATACGTCGTCATGACGCTAAAGCGCGTTTTGCTAAGTTTGCAATCGGAGACTTAGTACTTGTAAAAGCTCATGAGAAATCGAGCGAGATAGACCATGAAATCTCTAAATTTAAGTTTGTTTATAATGGACCATATAAAGTCATTGGTATACCTCACACAAATGCTTACGGAATATTGTAGACTTGAAATTGTACCAACCAAGGATTGATTAGTACCACAGATAGGGTAATTTGCACAGTATGTAGATATAGAGTGTAAGATTTAAGGATGTGCCATGTGGCGATGCTTTTGCCTGACCTAGAGGTCATTAAAGAAGTTGTAATTAATAAGTAATTTATGTTGATTAAATGATTTAAGAGTTACTGAATATTAATCAATTTAAAAATCCAAGCTGCTAGTTTAAGTTTTCAGCTGAGTCACAGTAGATTAAGCATTGTAAATATGATTTTGTAACTAGCTGTAAGATTCCATAAATATGTGATTTACTAGTCATTGCCGATGTACTTAGACGCTGTTTTAAGTTTCAGGCTAGTACATGCGTGTGATGATGGACAGTGTTGAGTTATCCACTGTGATAGTGTTTATGGACTCCTTGAGATTACTCGGGAGTGAGTTTTTCCGAAAGAATTCATTGGAACGGACGTTCTGGAAACGCCGTCACAAGGGCGAGTGAGATCAAGCGTGCCGCACACGCGGGCGCAACAATACTGGCGAGGCGAGCCGCTGTCGGCTCTTGTGCCGCTGTTGGCTCTTGGGCCGCTGTCGGCATTCTTTGTACTTGCGAGTACGGAAGGCGGAATTGTTTTTCTTCCTGGACAGCTAAAAGAATTCTACTGTCAATATTTATGGTTTTTTCGATCTGATGTGTATTATTTTCTTGTTTAGCGTTAAGTAGATTCTCGTGACGAGAATATTAATTATGAAAAGGTTATATAAAATGTGTAGTCTATTTAATTATTTATTTGCGTATTTTGATCTACCTGGTTTTATGACCATGCAATCTAATTAATTTTGCAAATAGTATTCCATTCCTCAGAGTGTTACGAATTTTAATGATTTTGGAATAGCTAAACCATTTTCTATATTTTCTATGAATTTTAATATGTTGTCAACCTGTTTTATTTTGATCAAGATGACAGAGTGGAATAAGATTAGGAGTGTCTCCACTCAATTATTATGGTCTAAAAAATTGATTTATGGTTAATTAGATGAATGCTAAATTTTGTTTATGTTTTGAGCATATGCATTTCCGCTGTTTCTTTTTTGGGACATTTTCTGAGTCTGTTTACGTTACACGAACATCCTCAGACAATGTGGGGCACGTGTAACGCCGGAAATGCATATCCTCCTATTTCCATCTATTGTACTATTATTTTTTTCCTTGTTTTGTTACCTCAAGATATGACATTTCTGTCTCTTTATATATTGTAAATGTTTTACTGTTTGTATATATATATTTATGCACTTATGTCGATGTATAATTGGTTTGTTGTGTAAAGAGTATTTGTATTTTTACGCTGGGTCTTGCCTAGGGAAAACTGCTATCGAACGATTACATCGATAGGTCGTGTGAAGAATCAAAGTTTGTAGGATCTTTGGTAGTGTTAACTCTGCCGCGTGGAGCGCGGGCGGAACAGTGGAGAGTCTGGCGGGAGTAGCGAGTGGAGCAGGTGGTGTGACGCTCCCGCGAGTTGCCGCGCTTTCGGGGTTTGGCAGCATGTAATTGCGCTCGACTCGCGATGATAGTTTCTGACATGGTGTCGCGGACGGGAAGCATTAGCTGGCGCACATCAAGAGCCCGTTTCGCCTGGTGACCGTGTCGAGAAGAAGGCGCGCCAACATCCAGCTTCTGCAACAGCGACGGCCGACAATGAGTGACTGTCGCCACCTCCTCGATCGACGGCTTCAAACCTTCAATCAACCAACAAGGAAGACTAAAAGCACGTAAAGTTTCAGAACTGTATGGCAGACCTCAGCTTTTCAAATTGTTCCATTTGCCTCGCAAAATTACAGCAACTTAGCATGAACCTTTGTTGCTCATTGTCCCAATTGCATTACCAAGCAAGGTCCCTTCCTTTTCCGGAATGAACCCGAGTATCATTGAAATTCAGACGCCAGCATTAAAGTAACATCATTTCACTGCTTTAATCTCAAAGGTATTCATAGCTGGCTTCAATATTCAGATTACACAAGCACAAATTAAGAGTGCGAGTTTTGTTATCGTATTTTAGCTTACCTGTGACTGCAGCTCAGCTTGGTACGTACTAAATTTTACTATTGTTAATTGTTCAGGATCATTTAATTCAAGTTCAAAGTTAAATCTCTTATTTCTAAATTGCGTAGATTCAAGTAGTTTTTGAATGATTGTTGAGGTAGTCCAAGACTAACCGTATTTTACTGAATTTCGATGTGCTTCAGAAAGAAAGCTCACTATTAACTTCAGTCACTAAATTAACTTTCGATTTTCCGGTTATTAATTCTTTTGCTAAATTAAGTCAGGGTGTAGCGAAATTTATTACTTCTGACAAACTTTCAGTTTTCACACTACACGTGTCAACCTTCAGTTGCCACGCTTCTAGTGTTAATTATATGTGTAATAACCTTTCTTTTTCAGTTACTATAGTAATTGTCCTTAGGACTGGCGACCGTGATTTCCCCCAAATCTCAAATATCTAATTACCGCTAGTTAATTGTTAACGTAACGGCCGCACATTTACTTTCTTTATTAACTTTACCCCTTTTCAAAATTAATTTCCACCAGTTTCATTTGCATTTTTCCTTTCATTTAGATGTAACCCTTTCCTCCCTCTTTACCGACAGGTTAACTTCGGTGACGATTGCTTTTCCAAAACTCCCATTAGGTACACGCGGTTTCATTTTTCACTGTCATTAAGGTCGGTAAGTGAGGGGGAGGTTACACTGTATCCAGAACTTTGTATTTGTTGAAACATCTCGGCACATTAAAACTCTGTGCCGGATCTGGAATCGAGCTCGGATCCTTTGTCTTTCGCTGGAAACGCTCTTACCGACTGAGCTATCCAGGTACATGTCGTGATCCCTCTCATCTTTATTTACGCCATTACCTCCCTCCTACTTTGTACGCACTGTGTAACGCGCACTTAGCCACCGAGTTACACTCACTAACCGGTAAATAATAAAATAATCTATGTTTACAAATTAATAAGTAATATTAATTTATCATTGCTTAATAAAGTACACAGACTTTTAAAATTTCAAAACATGGGTGGCGTTCTCGCTTCCCGTTCACGGGGTCCCGGGTTCGATTCCCGGCGGGGTCAGGGTTTTCCCTGCCTCGAGATGACTGGGTGTTGTTGTGTCGTCGTTGTCATCAGCATTGATCCCCATTACGGTCGGAGGAAGGCAATGGCAAACCACCTCCACTAGCATATTGCCCAGTACTGCGGTGCGGGTCTCCCGCATCGTCCCCTACGCTTCTCGGAGTATGGGACCTCATCACCATCTTCCAGTTAAAGGTTCCAGTCGTACTATTAGTTTATAGTAGGCATACACTCCAGCGCGACGGAACGCATAGACACACCTTGCTTGTGAAGTTTCGGAATAGTATACAGCGTGAATCACTTAAAACTTCCACCGCAAATATTGCGGAAATGGAAAGTGTTGCTGATACGCGGTTTTAACAGAATGGATTTTAGTCAGCGGCTCGTATTGTTCGCCAACGAATAGATTGTAATAATACTTGGAAAGCGTTTTTTTGCTCAAACAGGCACATTTTTAAATCGAATAATGCCGATTGACATTAACGAACTAAAAGTAGGGTAAATGAGGACGTCAGTGGTGTTTGTTGCAGGGTTCTAGTGTGTGTCGTTTAGGATATGTATTTTGAAAAGTTTCCACACTGACACTTCTTATATGCAATTCAATCTGCGTAGTTGCTAGGTACGATGTTGTTATGTCTGCTTAAAGTGTGCTTGTGTGTACCTTGAAAGCATTGCGACTTGCTAGTCATTTAGTGAGTAACGGTCCAAGCAGTAGGTTGAGAGTGGACGATGGGATTTACCAATGGAGAAAAAGCCGACATGCTCATTATGTATGGAAAGCGTAGGAAGAACGCAGTTCGTCTCGGCAGTTATTTATCAAACTCTTCAACCAGTTACGTAAAAGTAGTAGTGTAACACATAGACAACGTAACAGAAGTAAACAAGTGACGACAGAAGAGGGGGACATTACTGGTAATGTTCTTGGTGCTGTTGCAGTTGATCCACACGTTAGCTTCCGCGCAATCGCACGAGGAACTGCAATACGTCACGCAAGTGACCTTTGCATTCTGCATCGTCATAGGTCCCATACCTATCACATCTTCCTCCATCAAGAGCTGCGTGGAAACGATTATGAGAATCGTGTTAACTTCCGTACATAGACACTACAACAGGATACTCCAGATGTATCGTGTATCTTGTTTAGTGATAAAGCCACATTTGAAACTTCCTGGCAGATTAAAACTGTGTGCCGGACCGAGACTCGAACTCGGGAACTTTGCCTTTCGCGGGCAAGTGCTCTACCAACTGAGCTACCCACGCACGACTCACGCCCCGTCCTCACAGCTTTACTTCTGCCAGTACCTCGCCTCCTACCTTCCAAACTTTACAGAAGCTCTCCTGCGAACCTTGCAGAACTAGCATTCCTGAAAGAAAGGATATTGCGGAGACATGGCTTAGCCACAGCCTGGGGGATGTTTCTAGAATGAAATTTTCACTCTACAGCGGAGTGTGCGCTGATATGAAACTTCCTGGCAGATTAAAACTGTGCGCCGGACCGACACTCGAACTCGGGACCTTTGCCTTTCGCCGGCAAGTGCTCTACCAACTGAGCTACCCACACACGACTCACGCCCCGTCCTCACAGCTTTACTTCTGCCAGTACCTCGTCTCCTACCTTCCAAACTTTACAGAAGCTCTCCTGCGAATCTTGCATTTCATTCTAGAAACATCCCCCAGGCTGTGGCTAAGCCATGTCTCCGCAATATCCTTTCTTTCAGGAGTGCTAGTTCTGCAAGGTTCGCAGGAGAGCTTCTGTAAAGTTTGGAAGGTAGGAGACGAGGTACTGGCCGCGAAAGGCAAAGGTCCCGAGTTCGAGTCTCGGTCCGGCACACAGTTTTAATCTGCCAGGACGTTTCATATCAGCGCTGTAGAGTGAAAATTTCATTCTAGAAACCACATTTAACAATCACGGCCAGGTAAAGCCGCCGAAACATGCACTAATGGTCTGTTGACAGTCCCCGTTGGCTTCGTCATGTGGAACGCCAGGGTTCATGGAGGGCAAACGTGTGTTGTGGGATTGTCAACTATCAGCTGATAGGATCGTTATCCGTAGACGGAACACTGATGGTGAACGAGTACTGCAGCCTCCTAAAAGACCATTTTCCACGGATGCTAGAAGACATTCCTTTGTAGATTAGGAGGAACCTGTGGTACTAATATGATGGCTGTCCAGCCCTATTACAAGAAGTTCTACAGCATGTCACCACGATTTGTTTCCAAAACGTTTGCTTGAACGCAGCGAACCTGTAGCTTCGCTGGCCCGCTCCCCGAACCTGACGCCTGTAGACTTTTTTTCTGTGGGGAAAGTTGAAAGACGTTATCTATAAGATCATACCAAAGCAACCGATGATATGCAACGACGTATTACTGCAGCCTGCCCCAACATCTCCGCTGAAATACTAGCGTGCGTGCAGCATTTGGAAACGTATATTGCCGCTGCCTGAGTTCATTTTGAACACAATCTGTGGTGGTCAGTTGTCTCGTTACTGGTCAGAATCCACACAACTAATGTATGCACTTGTGTTATTCTTTAGCGTGTGCCACCAAGGTATTGCGCAAGTGTTGGTGTGGGAACTTTTCAAAATAAGATATCTCGTAAATGACTCGCTCTGGAATCCTGCGATAAACATCACTGACAGTCTGATGTACCCTACTTTTAGTCTGTTACTGTCAATCTACATCTATACTCCGCGAGCCACCTTACGGTGTGTGGCGGAGGGTACTTATTGTACCACTATCTGATCCCCCCTTCCCTGTTCCATTCACGAATTGTGCGTGGGAAGAACGACTGCTTGTAAGTCTCCGTATTTGCTCTAATTTCTCGGATCTTTTCGTTGTGATCATTACGCGAGATATATGTGGGCGGTAGTAATATGTTGCCCATCTCTTCCCGGAATGTGCTCTCTCGTAGTTTCGATAATAAGCCTCTCCGTATTGCGTAACGCCTTTCTTGAAGTGTCCGCCACTGGAGCTTGTTCAGCATCTCCGTAACGCTCTCGCGCTGACTAAATGTCCCCATGACGAATCGCGCTGCTTTTCGCTGGATCATGTCTATCTCTTCTATTAATCCAACCTGGTAAGGGTCCCATACTGATGAGCAATACTCAAGAATCGGACGAACAAGCGTTTTGTAAGCTACTTCTTTCGTCGATGAGTCACATTTTCTTAGAATTCTTCCTATGAATCTCAATCTGGCGCCTGCTTTTCCCACTATTTGTTTTATGTGATCATTCCACTTCAGATCGCTCCGGATAGTAACTCCTAAGTATTTTACGGTCGTTACCGCTTCCAATGATTTACCACCTATGGCATAATCGTACTGGAATGGATTTCTGCCCCTATGTATGCGCATTATATTACATTTATCTACGTTTAGGGAAAGCTGCCAGCTGTCGCACCATGCATTAATCCTCTGCAGGTCCTCCTGGAGTACGTACGAGTCTTCTGATGTTGCTACTTTCTTGTAGACAACCGTGTCATCTGCAAATAGCCTCACGGAGCTACCGATGTTGTCAACTAAGTCATTTATGTATATTGTAAACAATAAAGGTCCTATCACGCTTCCCTGCGGTACTCCCGAAATTACCTCTACATCTGCAGATTTTGAACCGTTAAGAATGACATGTTGTGTTCTTTCTTCTAGGAAATCCTGAATCCAATCACAAACCTGGTCCGATATTCCGTAACCTCGTATTTTTTTCACTAAACGTAAGTGCGGAACCGTATCAAATGCCTTCCTGAAGTCCAGGAATACGGCATCAATCTGCTCGCCAGTGTCTACGGCACTGTGAATTTCTTGGGCAAATAGGGCGAGCTGAGTTTCACATGACCTCTGTTTGCGGAATCCATGTTGGTTATGATGAAGGAGATTTGTATTATCTAAGAACGTCATAATACGAGAACACAAAACATGTTCCATTATTCTACAACAGATTGACGTAAGCGAAATAGGCATTGTTCCATTTTAAAAAAAAGTGTATGTCTACACAAGAAAACATTTGCTAAGTATTATTACAATCTTTTCATTGGCTAAAGATACGAGCTCCTGACTACCAATCCATTCTGTGGGAACTGCACGTCAACAGCACTTTCCATTTCCGCAATATTTGAGGAGCAAGTTTTAGGTGGTTCGTCCTGTATGAAATCTGGGAACCAATGAATTCATGACAGTCACAAACATGGCAGCATAGAGCGACATGACACAATCTGCAAGACGCTGTTAGTAATTTTCTCATTAAACTGTTCAGTGATGTTCTTGATACAAATTTAGAATCAGGTGGTTACCAGCAACTGTTACATTTCTTCCTCATAGCCGTTTTTTTCTGAAAGTACTTGGGTAATCCCAAAAGTAAGGTCTCCTATTTTTTTATAAGTGCATAGACCCGTTTATTTCTACAATGGTTTACATCAGTTTACAGCTTGAACATTTAGCTATTTTTCGACACAATCACCATTTATGTCGAAGCATTTTTGTAGACGCTGTGGCAGTTTTTGTATGCCCATGTCATACCAGCTCGCCGCCATGCCAAAAAAAAAATGTCAAATGTGTGTGAAATCTTATGGGACTTAACTGCTATGGTCATCAGTCCCTAAGCTTACACACTACTTAACCAAAATTATCCTAAGGACGAACACACACAGCCATGCCCGAGGGAGGACTCGAACCTCCGCCGGGACCAGCCGCACAGTCCATGACTGCAGCGCCCTAGACCGCTCGGCTAATATCGCCGCCATGCTATTCAGAAGGTTATGAACCTCTTCTTTCACCTCGTCGTCGGAGGTGAATCGCTGGGACCACAATTAACGCCGACAGGTACTGTGAGACTCTGAAAAAACTGAAACGGGCCATTCAGGACCGGAGAAGAGGAATGTTGAGCAAGGGCGTACAATTTCTCCATGACAACGCTCGCCCACACATCGCTCGGCAAACTGTTGCTCTCCTGCAACAGTTTCAGTGGAACATAATCACCCTCCCACCCTACAGTCCTGACTTGGCGCCCAGGTTCCCTAGGTTAAAAGAACATTTGGCCGGAAAGCGATTCAGCTCCAACGACGAGCTGGTATGACATGGGCACACAAAAACTGTCACAGTGTCTAAAAAAAGGCATCGATAGAAATGTTAATTATGTCGAAAAATAGCAAAATGTTCAAGCTGTAAACTGATGTAAACCATTGAAGAAATAAACAGGTCTATATACTTAAAAAAAAAAATAGGAGACCTTACTTTTGGGATTACACTCGTAATATACCACGCCCTACGCTGAGTTTCAAAAACATTCATAGAATTTAAAAATGTTGCAAAAT
Source organism: Schistocerca americana (assembly GCF_021461395.2). NCBI lineage: Eukaryota > Metazoa > Arthropoda > Insecta > Orthoptera > Acrididae > Schistocerca > Schistocerca americana. Next base: position 776,849,104 of record NC_060121.1, read on the forward strand.
TAAAAGCGCTCGGAGAAATGAAGTGGGAGGATGAATCAGGAAGAGGAGCAATCTGATACACAGTTGTCTCGCAACAAGTTACGGACCACGCTCAATTAATTCCCGAGTCTTTTCCCATAGAAGCAGGTTTCCTGTCCAGAACAGAACACCCCCTTAACGACAATACATGTACATGGAGCTTTAAGCAGTTTAAAGCTAAACATTACTCACCCAACACATAGGCAGCAGACTGGAAGGTCTTGAAGTCACTGTACACGTCAGCTGACCAGTGGAACACCAGCTGCGTGTACAGGTACATCATGTTCTTCTCATCTGGAACAAAAGCGACACAAAATTTACAACTAGTTTGGCGTCCAGGCTGCCTTGCTCATTTACCTAGCGATCAGATTCACTAAACAAAGAAGCGGGGTATAAACTGAGGTGGTACAAATAACTTAGGGATCTGTTTATCAACATTAAAATGGTTTAACGTTGAACATTACGAATACTCGTGTACGGAATGGAAATTCTTGCATGCCTGTCATCCTTGCGCAATGTGTCAACAGCGCTCCAGTTGTAGGTTATATACCACCTATGTGACTACACTGCAATTTTAGATGTCGAAATACAGGGCTATTACAAATGATTGAAGCGATTTCATAAATTCACTGTAGCTCCATTCATTGACATATGGTCACGACACACTACATATACGTAGAAAAACTCATAAAGTTTTGTTCGGCTGAAGCCGCACTTCAGGTTTCTGCCGCCAGAGCGCTCGAGAGCGCAGTGAGACACAATGGGGACAGGAGCCGAGAAAGCGTATGTCGTGCTTCAAATGCACTCACATCAGTCAGTCATAACAGTGCAACGACACTTCAGGACGAAGTTCAGCAAAGATCCACCAACTGTTAACTCCATTCGGCGATGGTATGCGCAGTTTAAAGCTTCTGGATGCCTCTGTAAGGGGAAATCAACGGGTCGGCCTGCAGTGACCGAAGAAACGGTTGAACGCGTGCGGGCAAGTTTCACGCGTAGCCCGCGGAAGTCGACGAATAAAGCAAGCAGGGAGCTAAACGTACCACAGCTGACGGTTTGGAAAATCTTACGGAAAAGGCTAAAGCAGAAGCCTTACCGTTTACAATTGCTACAAGCCCTGACACCCGGTGACAAAGTCAAACGCTTTGAATTTTCGGCGCGGTTGCAACAGCTCATGGAAGAGGATGCGTTCAGTGCGAAACTTGTTTTCAGTGATGAAGCAACATTTTTTCTTAATGGTGAAGGGAATAGACACAATGTGCGAATCTGGGCGGTAGAGAATCCTCACGCATTCGTGCAGCAAATTCGCAATTCACCAAAAATTAACGTGTTTTGTGCAACCTCACGGTTTAAAGTTTACGGCCCCTTTTTCTTCTGCGAAAAAAACGTTACAGGACACGTGTATCTGGACATGCTGGAAAATTGGCTCATGCCACAACTGGAGACCGACAGCACCGACTTGATCTTTCAACAGGAGGGTGCTCCACCGCACTTCCATCATGATGTTCGGCATTTCTTAAACAGGATATTGGAAAACCGATGGATCGGTCGTGGTGGAGATCATGATCAGCAATTCATGTCATGGCCTCCACGCTCTCCCGACTTAACCCCATGCGATTTCTTTCTGTGGGGTTATGTGAAAGATTCAGTGTTGAAACCTCCTCTACCAAGAAATGTGCCAGAACTGCGAGCTCGCATCAACGATGCTTTCGAACTCATTGATGGGGACATGCTGCGCCGAGTGTGGGAGGAACTTGATTATCGGCTTGATGTCTGCCGAATCACTAAAGGGGCACATATCGAACATTTGTGAATGCCTAAAAAAACTTTTTGAGTTTTTGTATGTGTGTGCAAAGCATTGTGAAAATATCTCAAATAATAAAGTTATTGTAGAGCTGTGAAATCGCTTCAATCATTTGTAATAACCCTGTACGTCTTATACGGGTCATCTTACTCCTTTGGGGTCAAAATTATGCGGATACTGGAGGGTAATAAACCGAGAATTTTGAGGTAAGAAACCAACTGTTGGAAACACAAGCTTCAACCGATTTGAGACTTTGAATGAAAAATGTGTGTTCGTGATGCAATCTTGATAAATACACAATCGTCATTGACGTGTTCACGACGGATATTTTGCTGTGGTGATGCATGGAGTCGTTGACGAATGAAAATCCTGTAGAAACTGAAGCGAAACTGGTTACTATGGTCCTGGCTGTCTGTCACATTCTGCACCAGACTACAGGGGCACTTGAGACATTGTGGAAAAATTTTATGATTTCTTTGTGGCTGGTGGTTGCCACTTAGCACAGTTGCTATCGTTTTCAGTTCTTGCTGCCAATTGGCAAGGATTAATAGTTTCCATCACAATATTCCTTTTAGGATCCTCTGCCGTACGTATAATTTTTATCCTAAAATTTTTGGACATCATTGTTTACATTTACCCCTACATTACGATAGCAGTATTCTCTGGATCCCGAGAGGGATCTCTCGGACGTACAGCTGAGTCAAAAGAAGCATATTTTATTTGGGTGCAATACAATGAAATGAATCAACATCATGTAATAGCACTGTATTACAGTACTAACGATAATCATAAAATATCATACGCCATCAATTTTTAGTTTCTGTGACACCCTTCAACTGAGTAGAACCTGTTTCCAATAGAAAATTCTTAAAATCAATCTCAAGCTCCGTCATATTACTTAGAAGACATTTTATAGGTTGTTGAATGCATGTATGCCCACGTACATGTCTCCTTTCTATACTAATTTTACATTCCTGAATCCTTGAAAAGATCGTTTTTCAAGTAAAAAGAAACATTGGTAATGATAGAAGACATTAATGAATATATATTCTGTGAAGTAGTTGCCAAATTACCACCTTTTGAAGAGGTTTCCGCAGGATGTTCTAGAACACGAGATATAATTATTAAAACACGTTTCTGTATTCTGGAAATACAATTTCTGTAATCTGAGTTTCCTCAAAACTGATTCAGTTACTGACTACAGATTGGAAATGTGCAGAATCAACTATTTTCTTCATTCATCTAACCACAGACATGTATACCGCAAATGTAGTTGACTAGGATGCATATTATTTCTAGGGTATGGATTTTACAATTGAAGCTATCTGTGGTCCCAAAAACTTAAAAAATTTCTACTTCCTGCATTTCACAATTTAAGTACACTATTATGTAGTTTTTGATGCTCTAAAAGAAGTACTGAAACGTAATTACGGAGATTTGTCAAAATTTAAATCATAATCCATCAGCCATGACCGATTTGTTGACTTTTCTGATATTTAGTTCGGTGCCTTTTCAATAAGGAAACTGGTATGACTTTTTATTCATATGCTTTTATCACTTACGTGTAACAGAAAATAGAACCATGCAGCATACGATGAATGACTGATTTAAATTTTTAATGCTTATTACTATTTGACCGACATGGAAGATACATTCTGCTTTCTGTAACGCAGATGAGATGAAAACCATGAATTTTCTGTGCTTACTATTCTATAATATTTTTTAACTATTGAAAGATAGCATTATGGAGTACACAAACAAAAGTCTTGGCCAAGCCCGAAAATTGATTATTATTTAGCTGCGCTTCCGTATGTCTATTGGAAAAAAGAAACAGTGCTACATCACTAAATGCCAGTAAAGAGTGAACATTTTTGTTAGATCTGGAAAGCGTAAAACGGAGCATAATCTGTCGCAACTTATCGGGAAAACACCATTTTAAGGATAAAACACACAGAAATAGACATACCTGAACAATTTATTCACATTAAAAGTTAATATTCTATCTAGAAAAATATTCACATACAAAGTTTATGGCACTGTAAGGTCATAAAAAAAAAACAAATAATATTTTAGGGGGAATAAAGAAATCTGTTAATGTTAACACAAATTTATTTTCTGATAAGGTGTCCCATACAACTTCTGAAGCACTCCTCTGATAGTGCTTTGGAAAATTTGTTACATCACATCACCAAAAGAGGGAAAATACCAGGATGTGATTGTTAGGAGCCACATATCACAGGGGTCGCTACGTATGTTCGCTCCTCCATGGAACATATCGACCTGCTCAAGACTTCCGTCACTAACATCACTCTTGAAGTCGCTGTCAAAGTGGGAGGAATAACTTTCAGTAACATATATAACCCGCGCCACCGAACGGACACCTGAAACTCTGCCGCTACAACCCCCACCCTGCGCTCCATTTGGGGAACTTAGCAAGCTGGGCCGAAGGTAATAATCTACAGGGTGTTTCAAAAATGACTGGTATATTTGAAACGGCAATAAAAACTAAACGAGCAGCGATAGAAATACACCGTTTGTTGCAATATGCTTGGGACAACAGTACATTCTCAGGCAGACAAACTTTCGAAATTACAGTAGTTACAATTTTCAACAACAGATGGCGCTGCAAGTGATGTGAAAGATATAGAAGACAACGCAGTCTGTGGGTGCGCCATTCTGTACGTCGTCTTTCTGCTGTAAGCGTGTGCTGTTCACAACGTGCAAGTGTGCTGTAGACAACATGGTTTATTCCTTATAACAGAGGATTTTTCTGGTATTGGAATTCCACCGCCTAGAACACAGTGTTGTTGCAACAAGACGAAGTTTTCAACGGAGGTTTAATGTAACCAAAAATGGCTACCAGAGTTTTTCACTGATGTCATGATGACAATCTCGAACGGAATGACAAAGTCCAATGTCAGCCGAGAAAGCAAGCAACGATCCAAAAAGCTAGCATCCGATAGCCCTTCTTAGCTCAATATACAATCTTCTTGAAAGAGGCATCTATAGAAGAATCTCGGCTATAACACTTGAGAAAATTCCTGTTGAAGAAACTGGTTTTCGTCCAGAACGAAGCTGTACGGACCACATAATGTCACTCACAATCTACATACAGAAGCAGGCTTTCAAAAGAATTTAAAACGTTAACTGCATTTATAGATTCTCGGCAACTTGCAATATGGAGACACGGTCTTCTCTAAAAATACATTCAAATAATCCCACGTAGAAAAGCAGCACAACTTATTAATAGCGTGCTTGCTGGAAGGTCATTCCGGATCAGAGCTCTTCAAAGACGTTAAATGATGGACTACCTCAAGTATCTGTTCTCAACCCCACTCCTTTTTAATCTGTACATCTCCGATATGCCTGAAACCTGGAACTAGATCTCGCTAGTTCGGATACGCCGATGACTGGGTGTCGGCAGTGGGACATCGAAATTTTGAAGAAAGCGAAACCATGTTAACTTGATCTAGCGATAGCGTGAACATACTTTCGCAGATGGAGACTGAAACCAGACCCCACCAAGACAGAGAGAGCTTGCTTTCATTTGTGCAACAGAAGTGCGATTAGACAGCTCCAAGTCTATTTTGATGACCGATTACTCCAATATAATCAGCACAAAAAACATCTAGGGGTTACATTGGACCGATCACTGTCCTACAAGAAGCACCTGGAAAACACCGCTGCGAAGGTACGAACTAGGAACAACATCCTACATAAGTTGTGCGGCACAGTCTGGGGTTCCACTGTTGAAACTCTGCGTGCTTCAGCATCTGGACTTGTCTACTATATCGCAGAGCATGGTCTTCCTGTATAGCTCAATAGCGTACAAGCATAAACTCTAGACGCACAGCTGAACAACACAATAGACTTATCAGTGGTACATTAACATCAAACCCTGTCGAAAGTACGTCCATACTGAGGCACATTCCGCGCCACGGATTCCGATGAAAAGCACCTCTACTCCGTGAGTTTAAACGCATACAAAGCAATCCACAACTCTCTGTCCATCACGATGCGGTTATCCTAGAAAGAAATCGGCTTCGATCAAGCTTGCCCTCCACATTGCCATAATTTGCCCTGCATAAGAAAGAAACTCCCTGCCTTTTGCCAATGACGCAGAATACGGACACTTTTTAACAGTATATGCACCAATGATGCCGAAAACATAGACTTTCTTTACAGATGGGGTAAGGCTCGATCTCCAAACTACGATTGTGAAGCAGCCAGGCAAACCGTTCGTCACACAGTTACAGAATGTCCCAAGAGGACCTGTCGTGGTACTTCCCACGATTTTCTAACGGCAACGAACGACACAACTGATTATATGTTGTTTTGTAGGGCGGGCAACCACAGCCAAACTTCGGCATTTTTCGAAAGAGAATTCCGCACTGGCTGTATCAATGACTTTTATTAAATCTACAACCGGTTTCGCACCACTTATCGGTGCCTGAGGATGCAAAAACAACTGATTATATTAAAAATTCAGATGTGTGTTTGTAGATTACATGTGTTCTAGTTTCTATTATACACTACTGGCCATTAAAATTGCTACACCAAGAAGAAATGCAGATGATAAATGGGTATTCATTGGACAAATATATTACACTAGAACTGATATGTGATTACATTTTCACGCAATTTGGGTGCATAGATCCTGAGAAATCAGTACCCGCAACAACCACCTCCGGCCGTAATAACGGCCTTGATACGCCTGGGCATTGAGTCAAACAGAGCTTGGATTGCGTGTACAGGTACAGCTGCCCATGCAGTTTCAACACAATACCATAGTTCATCAAGAGTAGTGACGGGCGTATTGTGACGAGCCAGTTGCTCGGCCACCATTGACCAGACGTTTTCAGTTGGTGAGAGATCTAGAGAATGTGCTAGCCAGGGCAGCAGTCGAACATTTTCTGTATCCAGAAAGGCCCGTACAGGACCTGCAACATGCGGTCGTGCATTATCCTGCTGAAATGTAGGGTTTCCCAGGGATCGAATGAAGAGTAGAGCCACAGGTCGCAACACATCTGAAACGTAACGTCCACTGTTGAAAGAGCCGTCAATGCGAACAAGAGGTGACCGAGACGTGTAACCAATGGCACCCCTTACCATCGCGCCGGGTGATACGCCAGTATGTCGATGACGAATAAGCGCTTCCAATGTGCGTTCACCGCGATGTCGCCAAACACGGATGCGACCATCATGATGCTGTAAACAGAACCTGGAATTATCCCAAAAAATTACGTTTTGCCATTCGTGCACCCAGGTTCGTAGTTGTGTACATAATCGCAGGCGCTCCTGTCTGTGATGCAGCGTCAAGGGTAACCGCAGGCATGGTCTCCGAGCTGATAGTCCATGCTGCTGCAAACATCGTCGAACTGTTCGTGCAGGTGGTTGTTGTCTTGCAAACGTCCCCATCTGTTGACTCAGGGATCGAGACGTGGCTGCACGATCCGTTACAGCCAGGCGCGTAAGATGCCTGTCATCTCGACTGCTAATGATACGAGGCCGTTGGGATCCAGCACGGCGTTCCGTATTACCCTCCTGAACCCACCGATTCCATATTCTCCTAACAGTCATTCGATCTCGACCAAGCGAGCAGCAATGTCGCGATACGATAAACCGCAGTCGCGATAGGCTACAATCCGACCTTTATCAAAGTCGGAAACGTGATGGTACGCATTTCTCCTCCTTACACGAGGCATCACAACAACGTTTCACCAGGCAACGCCGGTCAAGTGCTGTTTGTGTATGAGAAATCGGTTGGAAACTTTCCTCATGTCAGCACGTTGTAGGTGTTGGCACCGGCGCCAACCTTGTGTGAATGCTCTGAAAACTAATCATTTGCATATCACAGCATCTTCTTCCTGTCGGTTAAATTTCGCGTCTGTGGCACGTCATCTTCATGGTGTAGCAATTTTAATGGCCAGTAGTGTATTTAAATTCTGCTTAGAAAATCATACTATAAATAAAAAATATATATCACAGTGTTATTCAGGCAAGCATGACTCTTACCTACAGTGGACTTAGTGACAAAACTGTCAGCAGAGAAGTTTAAGAACTTGGACTAGTGACCATATGGTCTGAACATTCAATGATATATGGTAGATTTTTCTTTCTACAGATCTCAGATAGTCATACGCAACTGAAACCATTAACCTACATGAGGATATTTATTGCGGTCATTGAAGGAAATAAAATATTTTCAAATAAACCGTTTTCAGTCGACAACATCATGTCTGTATATCTGAATGAATTGAACGATATCAAGCTTTGTAGACATAACGGATAATGGACAAGTGAGAAGTATCGTTACAGCTGGTGAGGCAAACTCCAACACGCAATACACAGTCACTTTAGAGGTCCTAATTTAAACTCACTTGGCAATAAGAGACAGGGAAGAAATAACGCTAAATTACCAGGACCACACCAGATTGGAATATATTTAATTGGGATGGTACAAGACAGTTTATGTGAAAATCCTGAGCCTGAGTAAGACCTGAATGCATGTAATGGCAGTTGTGGGGAAGGCGGATAGTCGTCTTCGGTTCATTTGTAGAATTTTGGGAAGATATGGTTCATCTGTAAAGGAGACCGCTTATAAAACAATAATACGACCTATTGTTGAGTACTGCTCGAGCGTTTGGGGTCCCTATCAGGTCGGATTGAGGGAGGACATAGAAGCAATTCAGAGGCGGGCTGCTAGATTTGTTACTGGTAGGTTTGATTATCACGCGAGTGTTACGAAAATGCTTCAGGAACTCGGGCGGGAGTCTCTAGAGGAAAGGAGGCGTTCTTTTCGTGAATCGCTACTGAGGAAATTTATAGAACCAGCATTTGAGGCTGACTGCAGTACAATTTTACTGCTGCCAACTTACATTTCGCGGAAAGACCACAAAGATAAGATAAGAGATATTAGAGCTCGTACAGAGGCATATAGGCAGTCATTTTTCCCTCGTTCTGTTTGGCAGTGGAATAGGGAGAGAAGATGCTAGTTGTGGTACGAGGTACCCTCCGCCACGCACCGTATGGTGGATTGCGGAGTATGTATGTAGATGTAGATGTAGACAGTGATCAACATCTGACGCTGTTCACGCCCCTTATATACCGTGTCAAACCTGGTAACAACACCAAACACGAAAAACACTAATGTATTCTGGTGGCCGTTGTAGCTGCCCCAGAGAACTGCAACTCAAAATGATTTACATATCCGCAAACACTGTCTACGTGTACCTAACTACACCGATATCGGACCATGGCCCCAGTGTGCTTCCTCTTCTTCTTTTGTCAGCCATTGTCTCTGCAAGTGGTAAGGGAAGTTCGGTCAAGTGCATCCGTCGTCTAAGAGTATACTCACTTTAAATATATCTTCGTTGGCTGGAATGGCGGTAAACTGGCACTGGTTAGACATTGAAACAGTGCGTTGCGACATAAAGACTAGACGCTTGTTGTAGCTTCTCCATTCTTTCTAGCTGTTCAGGTAAGTAAGCATTTTTAATGCCATTGCATATTACACTAAGGTGACAAAAGTCATGGGATACCTCCTAATATCATTGCGAACCTGCTTTTTCCCGGCGTAATGCAGCAACTCGACGTTGCATGGACTCAACAAATCGCTGGAGGTCCCCTGCAGAAATATTGAGCTACGCTGCCTCTACAGCCGTCCATAATTGCGGAAGGGTTACCGGTGCAGGATTTTGTGCACGAACTGAGCTCTCGATTATGACCCGCAAATGTTCGATGGGATTCAAGTCGGACGATTCTTTCTTTCTTTTGCTTGTGCCGTTTTTCCTGTAGATTCGCAGGGTCGGCATGTTTAATCGGATGTGGCAATGTTAGTTTAAGGGGTGGCCGGATGCCCTTCCTGCCGCCACCCCGTACTCCCCGGGAAGGAAGTAGTGTACCCCAACTGTCTGCGACTAGTGTAATCCATGGAATAGTGCGAAAGTGTTCAGATGTCTGCGAGCTGTGTGACTGAGGCGGGACGTGGGGACCAGCCCGGTGTTCACCTAGGGGGATGTGTAAAACCGCCTAAAAACCACATCCAGGCTGGCCGGCACACTGGCCCTCGTCGTTAATCCGATCCGGGGCCGGCGCGCCTACCCGAGTCCAGGAAGCAGCGCGTTAGCGCGCTGGGCTAACATAGCGGGTGTGATTCAAGTCGGACGATCTGAGTGGCCAAATCATTCGCTCGAATTGTCTAGAATGTTCTTCAAACCAATTGAGAACAATTGTGGCCCGGTGACATGGCGCATTCAAATGGCTCTGAGCACTATGGGACTTTACATCTGAGGTCATCAGTCCCCTCGAACTTAGAACTACTTAAACCTAACTAACCTAAGGACATCAAATCCGTCCATGTCCGAGGCAGAATTTGAACCTACGACCTGAAACGCCTAGAACCGCTCGGCCACAACGGCCGGACGACATGGCACTTTGTCATTCACAAAAATTCCATCGCAGTTTGGGGGCATGAAGTCAACAAATGACTACAAATGTTCTCCAAGCAGCCGAACATAACCATTTTCAGTCAATGATCGGTTCAGCTTGAGCAGAGGAGCCAGTCCATTCCACGTAAACACAGCCCACACCGTTGTGCAGGCACCACCAGATTGCACAGTGCTTTGTTGACAACTTTGGTTCATGGTTTGGTCGGATCTGCTGCACACTCGAACCCTACCATCAGCTTTTATCAATTGAAATTGGGACTCATCTGACCAATCCACGGTTTTCTGCTCGTCTAGGGTCCAACCGACATCGTCACGAGCCCAGGAGAAACGCTGCAGCGGCGTCGTCCCGTTAGCAAAGGCACTCGCGTCGGTCGTCTGCTGCCATGGCCCATTAACGTGAAATTTCGCCGTACTGTCCGAATGGATACGTTGCCACTAACGAAAGTCGTTAAGTGAAGGCCGTCGGCCACTGCGTTATCTATGGTGAGAGGTAATACCTGTAATTTGGTGCCGGCCGAAGTGGCCGTGCGGTTAAAGGCGCTGCAGTCTGGAACCGCAAGACCGCTACGGTCGCAGGTTCGAATCCTGCCTCGGGCATGGATGTTTCTGATGTCCTTAGGTTAGTTCGGCTTAACTAGTTCTAATGACCTCAGCAGTTGAGTCCCATAGTGCTCAGAGCCATTTGAACCATTTGTAATTTGGTATTCTTGGCACACTCTTAACAGAAAGAATCTCGCAGTAGTGAATTCCATAACGATTTACGAAATGAAATGTCCCATGCTTTTACCTCCAACTCCCATTCCGCGTTCAAAGTCTGTTAATTCCCTACCGCGCGGAGTGGACGCGCGGTTTGAAGCGCCATGTCACGGATTACGCGGCCCCTCCAGCTGGAGGTTCGAGTTCTCCCTTGGGCGTGTGTGTTTGTGTGTTTGTATGTGTGTGTGTGTGTGTGTGTGTGTGTGTGTGTGTGTTGTTCTTAGAGTAAGTTAGTTTAAGTAGTGTGTAAGCCTAGGGACCGATGACCTCAGCAGTTTGATCCCTTAGGGATTCACACACATTTGAACATTTTTTTTGTTAATTCCCATAGTGCACCCGTAATCACGACAGAAAAGTTTTCACATGAATCACCTGAGTACAAATGACACCCCCGCCAATATACTGTTCTTTTATAGCTTGTGTACGCGATACTATCGCCACCCGTATATGTGCATATCGCTATCCCTTAACTTTTGTCAACTCAGTGGGCGGCCTCTGTGGCCGAGCGGTTCTAGGCGCTTCAGTCTGGAACCACGCGACTGCGAAGGTCGCAGGTTCGAATCCTGCCTCGGGCATGAATGTGTGTAATGTCCTTAGGTTAGTTAGGTTTAAGTAGTTCTAAGTTCTAGGGGACTGATGACCTAAGTTGTTAAGTCGCATAGTGCTCAGAGCCATTTGAACCATTTTTTCAACTCAGTGTGATTTATTCTGCCAAGTGTTTATGGCCTTGCTCCTTGTCCATGCAGTCGTATCTGTCTCCTTGTCATCTGACAACATGTTTGTGAACTCATAAACTTTTGGGCTAAACAAGTCACCACTGCTTCCGTTTATTCATAAGTAAGCAGGTAAGGAACAATAGAGACTGGAGTAGAAACATTAGAGGAGAGAGGAGGAGGAGGAGATTAGTATTTAACGTCCCGGCGACAACGAGGTCATTAGAGACGGAGCGCAAGCTCGCGTGAGGGAAGGATGGGGAAGGAAATCGGCCGTGCCCTTTCAAAGGAACCATCCCGGCATTTGCCTGAAGCGAGTTAGGGAAATCACGGAAAACCTAAATCAGGATGGCCGGAGACGGGATTGAACCGTCGTCCTCCCGAATGCGAGTCCAGTGTGCTAACCACTAGAAACATTAGAAGTAGACGAAAAGAAGTACAGGGCCCAAAAATCAGGTATCTTCTCATCACTGGTGAACAATGCTCTTGAACAAACCGAAGTATAAGGACGATAAAGAAAGAGGATCTATTGCAAGCGAACAAGCTTGTTCTTCAAAAAAGAAATTGCTCATATCCCCTCAGGAGACTGGTTCTGAAAATAAAAAATCCCTTTGAAATGAAGTGGTCAGGATATCCTGCCTGGGATTGTTTGGCCGCCTGGTGCAAGCCTTTCTACCTGATCTAACTTGCACGTCGATGAAGATGAGATGAAATGATTAGGGCAACACAAATACCCAGTCCACGAGTGAAGAAAATCTCCCAGTTCGCTAGGAATCGAAGAGGGAGGCCGAGATATAGAGGCAGTGACGGTAACCACTACACTAAAGCTACGGGAATTTCCCACAACGTGCTGCGTAAAACGTGTGCGAGACCGCGCTCCCAATTCCCACAGTGCAAACATAGCAGACCTAATAGAGTGTCTCTATCTGCAGGAAACGCTTGCGTGCTTCGGGAGGATTCTGTTCCGCCTAGTCGCAGCCATTCGCTTAGCTAGAGGAGTTAGCGAAGTCGAACTGAGCAGCAGGAAACTATCAGGCGACAGCTGCAGTATTTGTTTCGCGCGTACGGGCAGTATCAGAGATGCAAATTCTTCCGATCTAGTTATCGAAGCATTCACCAGAAATATCGGCTGACCGCTTCTCTGCCTCAGAGAATGAGCAGCTTTTGGAGTTGGTATCCGAACAACATGTTTTGCGGAACATGGCTGACGCCGAGTTGAGAAACTAAATGCAAAAGGAGTTAATATGGGCAGGCATCGGAAGAAAAACGAATAAAACATCTAAGAAGAAATATCTTTGATTATGTCCAATGTAATAAATTGTGAATATATTTGTACTGAGCCTTTAACCACAGTTATAATGAGTGGCATGTTGTTGTTATTGTGATTAGTAGTGTGAACGACGATTGTAATTCGGCCCGTTAAATTAAAAATGGCTCCAAGCACTATAGCACTTAACATCTGAGGTCATCAGTCCCCTAGACTTAGAATTACTGAAACCTAACTAACCTAAGGACACCACACACATTCATGCCCGAGGCAGGATTCGTACCTGCGACCGTAGCAGATGCGCGGTTCCGGACTGAAGCGCCTAGAACCGTTAAATTAAACATCGAATCTGCTGCTCACAGTGAATACCTCAGCTTTGGCATAACCGCCGACACCTACCAAGGGTATCACTTTGTCCTTGGGTGTTCATTAATTTATGACACGTCTGAGTTATAAGGCAATGAGTACTGGCATTCCTCCGCATTGTCGAGCAACCGTTTTGTTACGTAAAATGTTATACAGCCAATAAAATTCTTGACAATTCGGCCTCAAACCCAGAAGAATTTTATTGACTGTGACAACGGCCGTGGAAGCCTACGTTTCCATAAAATGTTATACGTTCGTTCTACTTCAGGCTGTAAGATCTCTTACGTGACTGTTTTGCGCTTCCTGAGTACTCTTCCCAATGCACAGTCTTCCTCCTCTTCCCTACCTTCCCTGTACTTTTGGAGTGCCAAAATTAACGGATCTTTATCGAGCACTACTCCGCGTGTTTTGCCTTTGCTTTCTGCGCTACTACCGCCAGTCCCAACTGCACCGCACTTACAGGGTGTTACAAAAATGACCGGTATATTTGAAACGGCAATAAAATCTAAACGAGCAGCGATAGAAATACACCGTTTGTTGCTATATGCTTGGGACAACAGTACATTTTCAGGCGGACAAACTTTCGAAATTACAGTAGTTACAATTTTCAACAACAGATGGCGCTGCAAGTGATGTGAAAGATATAGAAGACAACGCAGTCTGTGGGTGCGCCATTCTGTACGTCGTCTTTCTGCTGTAAGCGTGTGCTGTTCACAACGTGCAAGTGTGCTGTAGACAACATGGTTTATTCCTTAGAACCGAGGATTTTTCTGGTGTTGGAATTCCACCGCCTAGAACACAGTGTTGTTGCAACAAGACGAAGTTTTCAACGGAGGTTTAATGTAACCAAAGGACCGAAAAGCGATACAATAAAGGATCTGTTTGAAAAATTTCAATGGACTGGGAACGTGACGGATGAACGTGCTGGAAAGGTAGGGCGACCGCGTACGGCAACCACAGAGGGCAACGCGCAGCTAGTGCAGCAGGTGATCCAACAGCGGCCTCGGGTTTCCATTCGCCATGTTGCAGCTGCGGTCCAAATGACTCCAACGTCCACGTATCGTCTCATGCGCCAGAGTTTACACCTCTATCCATACAAAATTCAAACGCGGCAACCCCTCAGCGCCGCTACCATTGCTGCACGAGAGACATTCGCTAACGATATAGTGCACAGGATTGATGACGGCGATATGCATGTGGGCAGCATTTGGTTTACAGACGAAGCTTATTTTTACCTGGACGGCTTCGTCAATAAACAGAACTGGCGCATATGGGGAGCCGAAAAGCCCCATGTTGCAGTCCCATCGTCCCTGCATCCTCAAAAAGTACTGGTCTGGGCCGCCATTTCTTCCAGAGGAATCATTGGCCCATTTTTCAGATCCGAAACGATTACTGCATCACGCTATCTGGACATTCTTCGTGAATTTGTGGCGGTACAAACTGCCTTAGACGACACTGCGAACACCTCGTGGTTTATGCAAGATGGTGCCCGGCCACATCGCACGGCCGACGTCTTTAATTTCCTGAATGAATATTTCGATGATCGTGTGATTGCTTTGGGCTATCCGAAACATACAAGAGGCGGCGTGGATTGGCCTCCCTATTCGCCAGACATGAACCCCTGTGACTTCTTTCTGTGGGGACACTTGAAAGACCAGGTGTACCGCCAGAATCCAGAAACAATTGAACAGCTGAAGCAGTACATCTCATCTGCAAGTGAAGCCATGCCGCCAGACACGTTGTCAAAGGTTTTGGGTAATTTCATTCAGAGACTACGCCATATTATTGCTACGCATGGTGGATATGTGGAAAATATCGTACTATAGTGTTTCCCAGACCGCAGCGCCATCTGTTGTTGAAAATTGTAACTACTGTAATTTCGAAAGTTTGTCTGCCTGAAAATGTACTGTTGTCCCAAGCATATTGCAACAAACGGTGTATTTCTATCGCTGCTCGTTTAGTTTTTATTGCCGTTTCAAATACACTCCTGGAAATTAAAATAAGAACACCGTGAATTCATTGTCCCAGGAAGGGGAAACTTTATTGACACATTCCTGGGGCCAGATACACCACATGATCACACTGACAGAACCACAGGCACATAGACACAGGCAACAGAGCATGCACAATGTCGGCACTAGTACAGTGTATATCCACCTTTCGCAGCAATGCAGGCTGCTATTCTCCCATGGAGACGATCGTAGAGATGCTGGATGTAGTCCTGTGGAACGGCTTGCCATGCCATTTCCACCTGGCGCCTCAGTTGGACCAGCGTTCGTGCTGGACGTGCAGACCGCGTGAGACGACGCTTCATCCAGTCCCAAACATGCTCAATGGGGGACAGATCCGAAGATCTTGCTGGCCAGGGTAGTTGACTTACACCTTCTAGAGCACGTTGGGTGGCACGGGATACATGCGGACGTGCATTGTCCTGTTGGAACAGCAAGTTCCCTTGCTGGTCTAGGAATGGTAGAACGATGGGTTCGATGACGGTTTGGATGTACCGTGCACTATTCAGTGTTCCCTCGACGATCACCAGTGGTGTACGGCCAGTGTAGGAGATCGCTCCCCACACCATGATGCCGGGTGTTGGCCCTGTGTGCCTCGGTCGTATGCAGTCCTGATTGTGGCGCTCACCTGCACGGCGCCAAACACGCATACGACCATCATTGGCACCAAGGCAGAAGTGACTCTCATCGCTGAAGACGACACGTCTCCATTCGTCCCTCCATTCACGCCTGTCGCGACACCACTGGAGGCGGGCTGCACGATGTTGGGGCGTGAGCGGAAGACGGCCTAACGGTGTGCGGGACCGTAGCCCAGCTTCATGGAGACGGTTGCGAATGGTCCTCGCCGATACCCCAGGAGCAACAGTGTCCCTAATTTGCTGGGAAGTGGCGGTGCGGTCCCCTACGGCACTGCGTAGGATCCTACGGTCTTGGCGTGCATCCGTGCGTAGCTGCGGTCCGGTCCCAGGTCGACGGGCACGTGCACCTTCCGCCGACCACTGGCGACAACATCGATGTACTGTGGAGACCTCACGCCCCACGTGTTGAGCAATTCGGCGGTACGTCCACCCGGCCTCCCGCATGCCCACTATACGCCCTCGCTCAAAGTCCGTCAACTGCACATACGGTTCACGTCCACGCTGTCGCGGCATGCTACCAGTGTTAAAGACTGCGATGGAGCTCCGTATGCCACGGCAAACTGGCTGACACTGACGGCGGCGGTGCACAAATGCTGCGCAGCTAGCGCCATTCGACGGCCAACACCGCGGTTCCTGGTGTGTCCGCTGTGCCGTGCGTGTGATCATTGCTTGTACAGCCCTCTCGCAGTGTCCGGAGCAAGTATGGTGGGTCTGACACACCGGTGTCAATGTGTTCTTTTTTCCATTTCCAGGAGTGTATACCGGTCATTTTTGAAACACCCTGTATATGTTCCTCGCAGCGCGCCGGAACTCGCGTCGTGCCTGTTAATCACGCAATACTGCTCTCGTCTAGGGAAACGGAAGCACCCACCGACTTTCAACAAACTGTAAAAATAAATTCAAACCTTTCTGAAACGTTATCTCAGTTTGACCCCCCTCAAAAAAAAAAAAAACCTGAGGACGTCACACACATCCATGCCCGAGGCAGGATCCGATCCCCCCCCCCCCCCCCCAAAAGTGTAATGGAAAGAAGTTTGTCGCATACTACATTTCGGGCCGGCCGGAGTGACCGAGCGGTTCTAGGCGCTTCAGTCAAGAACCGCGAATCCTGCCTCGGGCATGGGAGTGTGTGTTGTCCTTAGGTTACTTAGGTTTAAGTAGTTCTAAGTTCTAGGGGACTGATGACCTCAGAAGTTAAGTCCCATAGTGCTCAGAGCCATTTGAACCATTTTACATTTCGGACGTTGGTTTGCTAAAAATCCTGCGTCATACGTGACGTTTTAATTTATTGCTTCACTGTTACTGACTTCTAATTATTTTCAGTCATAATGGCTATGTTTGTGCACCGTGACTGTGTGGGATAATTATTTATTTCAAGTTTCTGCTACCAGTCACTTTTTATTTTATGCTTAATCTAACATAATGCATTGCGTTTCGAACATGTTCTGTTCATCTTCAGGTGTTTATACATACATACATACATACATATAGAGAAATGTTAGTTAAGAATAAACAGTCTCAAACTAGATTAATCTAGAACTCTTTGTCCATTGTTAGTTACTGACTTCGATGGGCCGGCCGAGGTGGCCGAGCGGTTCTAGGCGCTGCAGTCTGGAACCGCGCGAGACCGCTACGGTCGCAGGTTCGAATCCTGCCTCGGGCATGCATGTCTGTGATGTCCTTAGGTTAGTTAGGTTTAAGTAGTTCCAATTCCAAGTTCTAGGGGACTGATGACCTCAGAAGTTAACTCCCATAGTGCTCAGAGCCATTTGATCCATTTGACTTCGTTGGCCAGAAAGTTTGCACTCGTTACCGTCATGTGCTACTGAAGCCACCCATAAAATTTTGTTGTTGTACGATACATGGTTTAGGAGATATGGCGTAATAAGTATTCAGCAAAAGCAACTCGTCTTGAAAGCTCAAGTATATCTCTATTTCAAAAGCACCAAATTTTCATTGTATTAAAAAAAGGCGTTTGATTGTAGTTCTCGAATCACTTATATACGATTGTCAAATTATAAAAAATACCACTTTCATTTTTTATGTTATAACGCGCACCTGCGGCCCGCGTAGGGCAGCGAAAGACGCACACGTATTCCACAGCACGCAGCGATAAATTTCCGCACATAGGGAAACGTAGCTTATGAGCTGCTGTCGACTAGAACACTGGTGAGGTGCATTTTTCCATGCTGAACAAGTTACACGGGCCCCAGCAGCCGCACAGTCTAGTTCTGAACTGAAATAATAATAATACTGTTTGCCGCACGGGGTAGCCGTGCGGTCTGAAGGCACCTTGCCACGATTCGCGCGGCCTCCCCTGTCGGAGGTTCGAGTTCTTAATCGGGCATGGGTGCGTGTGTTGTCCTTACCGGAAGTTAAAGTTAGATTAAGTAATGTGTAAGTCTAGGGACCGATGACCTCAGCAGTTTGGTCCTACAGGAACTTACCACAAATTTCAAATTCTCAATAATTCTGTTTACCATTATGTTCGGCGATTTTACAATATAATACATTGGACATAACAGGTGTGGTATCGTCCAGAGATCGTAACAAAATCGGCACCACGCATCAGTTCCACAGAAGGTAGCGATGTCTTGCTGCGTACTGCAACGACAAATGGGAGGCACTGGCGAAGCCACAGCTCTGAGCTTCGCAACGCCGCGCCACGGAGACGCCGATGCACGAGGAAGGCTCTGCCCAGTTCATGACCTCCAGCCGAGCAGGCTACATCGTCTAGCTGGCGCGCATGTGTTATTCGTGTCTTAGATTGAACTGTGTTTCTGAACTTTGTGAAGTTTGCACTTCCAGAGAAGATTTTAATAAATGTTCAAAATGGTTCAAATGGCTCTGAGCACTATGAGACTCAACATCTTAGGTCATAAGTCCCCTAGAACTTAGAACTACTTAAACCTAACTAACCTAAGGACAGCACACACACCCATGCCCGAGGCAGGATTCGAACCTGCGACCGTAGCAGTCCCGTTTAATAAATGTATGCGCCAAAGACAGTTGTAAACATTCGACATACTGCTCTATTAACGGATTGTATGAAGTCATATAAATCTGTTTATCATTCTTGCAATAATGTGAACTAATATTTCATATGTTGTAGGTCCACTCCCCCATCTCTAAGAGCAAACAAAGAAATGGCAGTTGTACCGGACGATTGTAGTTTCGTCGACATAAAATGAAATAAGACTGCGTATATTTTCAAACTTTTCAAGAGTACATTCGTCGCAGATCTACTTCATTAAACCTTATATCAAGTATTACCACAAGAGTTTTATTTACATGTCTCACACCGATCTGCTTTGCGTTATTAAACATTTACGCCACAGAACTGTAAAAATGGTTCAAATGGCTCTGAGCACTATGTGACTTAACATCTATGGTCATCAGTCCCCTAGAACTTAGAACTACTTAAACCTAACTAACCTAAGGACACCACACAACACCCAGTCATCACGAGGCAGAGAAAAATCCCTGACCCCGCCGGGAATCGAACCCGGGGACCCGGGCGTGGGAAGCGAGAACGCTACCACACGACCACGAGCTGCGGACGCACAGAACTGTAGACATAAATAGTTTGCTTTACACTATTAACAAAATTTGCCTTATAATGGTTTAGACTCACACCAAACAATGTATGCCGCTAACCAAAACTTGCCGACAACCAGAAGACTCTCAAAAGTCTGACAGCTATTCGTCTCAGTTAAAGTTAGTGACGGGTTAGTTCACTTTTCATCTCACTTCCACTTTGTTTCATCGCCATACTCAGCTACGGAGAACAACTGAACTTATTTCGCTGCACTGCTTGCTTTCTTCTTCTCCTAAAATCTCTTCATCTTCTACCATTTTTCTTAGTTTTTCTGCCCATGTTCTCTTCGGTGTAACACTTTAGCTTTAAATTCATGCTTGTCAGTTAATGTTTTGAATGCTGCTGTGTCCTGAAGAATTCTGTTTGTAATGCCTATTTCCTGCAGAGCTTTTTCAATCTCAAGTATACAGTTGCTTTCACTTGCATTAAGAGGGCACGGTAGAAAATCCTTTTGGTCAGTCATTATACACTCCTGGAAATGGAAAAAAGAACACATTGACACCGGTGTGTCAGACCCACCATACTTGCTCCGGACACTGCGAGAGGGCTGTACAAGCAATGATCACACGCACGGCACAGCGGACACACCAGGAACCGCGGTGTTGGCCGTCGAATGGCGCTAGCTGCGCAGCATTTGTGCACCGCCGCCGTCAGTGTCAGCCAGTTTGCCGTGGCATACGGAGCTCCATCGCAGGCTTTAACACTGGTAGCATGCCGCGACAGCGTGGACGTGAACCGTATGTGCAGTTGACGGACTTTGAGCGAGGGCGTATAGTGGGCATGCGGGAGGCCGGGTGGACGTACCGCCGAATTGCTCAACACGTGGGGCGTGAGGTCTCCACAGTACATCGATGTTGTCGCCAGTGGTCGGCGGAAGGTGCACGTGCCCGTCGACCTGGGACCGGACCGCAGCGACGCACGGATGCACGCCAAGACCGTAGGATCCTACGCAGTGCCGTAGGGGACCGCACCGCCACTTCCCAGCAAATTACGGACACTGTTGCTCCTGGGGTATCGGCGAGGACCATTCGCAACCGTCTCCATGAAGCTGGGCTACGGTCCCGCACACCGTTAGGCCGTCTTCCGCTCACGCCCCAACATCGTGCAGCCCGCCTCCAGTGGTGTCGCGACAGGCGTGAATGGAGGGACGAATGGAGACGTGTCGTCTTCAGCGATGAGAGTCGCTTCTGCCTTGGTGCCAATGATGGTCGTATGCGTGTTTGGCGCCGTGCAGGTGAGCGCCACAATCAGGACTGCATACGACCGAGGCACACAGGGCCAACACCCGGCATCATGGTGTGGGGAGCGATCTCCTACACTGGCCGTACACCACTGGTGATCGTCGAGGGGACACTGAATAGTGCACGGTACATCCAAACCGTCATCGAACCCATCGTTCTACTATTCCTAGACCGGCAAGGGAACTTGCTGTTCCAACAGGACAATGCACGTCCGCATGTATCCCGTGCCACCCAACGTGCTCTAGAAGGTGTAAGTCAACTACCCTGGCCAGCAAGATCTCCGGATCTGTCCCCCATTGAGCATGTTTGGGACTGGATGAAGCGTCGTCTCACGCGGTCTGCACGTCCAGCACGAACGCTGGTCCAACTGAGGCGCCAGGTGGAAATGGCATGGCAAGCCGTTCCACAGGACTACATCCAGCATCTCTACGATCGTCTCCATGGGAGAATAGCAGCCTGCATTGCTGCGAAAGGTGGATATACACTGTACTAGTGCCGACATTGTGCATGCTCTGTTGCCTGTGTCTATGTGCCTGTGGTTCTGTCAGTGTGATCATGTGATGTATCTGACCCCAGGAATGTGTCAATAAAGTTTCCCCTTCCTGGGACAATGAATTCACGGTGTTCTTATTTCAATTTCCAGGAGTGTAGTTCATTCTGAGAATGTGGCCATAAAATTTCGGTCTTCTTTTCCTGAAAGTGTCCGAGATTTTATGCAAATTTTGATATAACTGTTAGGCTGCTGTCTCATCCAGATTCCATCAATACAAATCGGTTAAAATTTTTTCTCAGTATTTTCCTTTCTTTCTTTTCTATGTATTTAGTTAATGATCTGCCTCCAATGAGTACAGTCTCTGATGTATGTAACGCATCAGGTTGGACTACTGGCACGTAAAGTTCTAATTTTGCATTACGAAATATTGACTTTGCTCCTATTTCATGTAATTTTATAAGCTTTTTGTAATTATTCTCTCTTCGTTTCCTTTTCGATTTAATCCAGAGGGTTGTATAATTTCTCCTGCGTATTTAAATGTATATACCTGTGATATTTTGCCAAACTGTGTTAATGTGGGTTGTCCACCTGCCATGTATTGGGTTTTTGCATAAGAAACTTTCAGTCCACTTTCAGCTGCAATGTCTTAATTACTTTATCTAGTACAAGACTGAACAGTAATGGGGACAGTCCGTTCCCTTTTCGACCCCTGTTTTTATAATAAAAGATTCAGACGTTTCGGCTTGGAATTCAACTTTCGAGATGGTATCAGTTTATGTTTGTTTAATTATCTGTCTCGTCTTTCTACTCACATTAAACTCTTCTAGTTTCTTATACCGTGTAAACCTATGTATTGAATCACATGCTTTTTTGAAGTCTATGGAGGCAATCCCCACTCGTTTGCCCTTGACGATTCGTAAGACCGTCTTGAAATTGAGAATTTGTTTCACACAAGACCTATCATTTCCTACCTGCTTGATACTCACGAATTAAATGCTCCGCTTTTTAAGGGTGATTTATGAAGCAACTGGCATCAATGAAATCCCTTTGTAGTTATTTACATCAGTTTATCCCCTTTCTTGTGTAATGGGTGGACCATAGCACACTGCCATTCTTTAAGGATTGTTTCCTCAAGCCAAATAACTGTAAGACTTTTATGAATTCGCGTGAGGCATTTATCACCTACTTTTCACATCTCCCCCTAGAGCTTTATTGTCTTTAATTTCACTTATTGCTTTGTCAACTTCTTCTAATTTTCGGGGTTCTGATTCTGCGTTTCGCTCTGGCTTTTCTAATATAAATTGGACAACATTTTTTTATTTATTTCCAAAGTTCCATCTGGTCCTATAAAACAGAGACTAGGTGCTTGATATGCTGACATTCCTTCCCCAAAAATTCTATAAAAATTCCATGTGTTATTTGTCTTGAACTGTTGTTCTATTTCTGCTACTCTGGTGTTACCATAGTGGTGTTTTACAGATCGAATGATATTTTAAGTATGCTTTTTGACTGCAAAGAATCCATCACACCTTTATGTGGTTTTATGGGGAATTCCAGTCTTTCCAGGCTTTAGGTCTTTGTTCTATGATCTCATAACAGATATTATTCCAGCACCTATGTTTACGTTTCTTTGGGGGGGTGGGGGGGGGGGGGTGTACCAATACTTTGGGAAGCTCGTAAAAGAGTAGCTTTAAGTTCTGACCAGGTGGAAGATCTTTGGCTTAGGATGTTTGCTCGAAAAACGTTCGAATTTTCTATACGAAATTCTGGTCAATTCATGAATTTCTGCTTATTCTCAGTTTGATTCTACTTGACTGGAATTTAACTTAAATTAACGACAGGTGGTGATAAGAGTCGATGACTTTTTTTTACTTTTACATTTAATTATTTTTATTTCTCTTTGAGGAGGCTGTATGATCTACTTGAAATTCTCCAAGATAAGGATCTGGATATCTTCAATTTGTCTTCTTCTTAGGACTTGTCAAAAATATGTTGACCTCAATTTCAGGTCAAATGTTTCAGAAAAGTCGATTAGTCTCTCTATTAGTCCTTTGCCGAGCAGGGTACAATCCTACAGCTGTTCTGAATTTCTTTCCCTTGCCAATTCGTGCATTGAAGCCTTCCATCAAAATTTTAATACGGTGGTTGGGAACAGCAGTTGTAGTTTCTTCCAGTACTTCCCAAAACTCCTCGATAAGTCACGGTTCGTAGTAACTGATGGAAAGTAATCGAACAAAACAGAAGTGATTTCTGGCGTTCACCAAGGTAGTGTTATAGACCCTTTGCTGTTCCTTATCTATATAAATGATTTAGGAGACAATCTGAGCAGCCGTCTTAACATTGTTTGCAGATGATGCTGTCGTTTATCGACTAGTAAAGTCATCAGAAGATCAAAACAATTTGCTAAACTGTTTAGAAGAGATATCTGTATGGTGCAAAATTGGCAATTGACCTTAAATAACGAAAAGTGTGAGGTCATACACATGAGTGCTAAAAGGAATCCGTTAAACTTCGATTACATTATAAAACCAGTCAAATCTAAAGGCAGTAAATTCAAGTAAATACCTAGGAATTACAATTACGAACAACTTAAACTGGAAAGTACACATAGAAAATGTTGTGGGGAAGGCAAACCAAAGACTGCGTTTTATTGGCAGGACACTTAGAAAATGTAAAAGTTCTACTAAGGAAACTGCCTACACTTCGCTTGCCTGTGCTCTTTTAGAATACTGCTGCGCGGTGTGGGATCCTTACTGGATAGGATTGACGGAGCATATGAAAAAATTCAAAGAAAGTGAGTACGTTTTGTATTATCGCAAAATAGGAGAGAGAGTGTCACTGAAATGATACAGGATGTGGGGTGGACGCCATTAAAACAAAGGCGTTTTTCGTTGCGGCAGAAACCTAAAGGCGTTTTTCGTTGCGGCAGAAACCTCTCAGGAAATTTCAATCACCAATTTTCTCATCTGAATGCGAAAATATTTTGTTGACGCCGACCTACATAGGGAGAAACGATCATCACAATTAAATAAGGGAAATCGGAGCACGCACAGAAAGATATAGGTGTTTGTTTTTCCTGCGCGCTGTACGGGATTCAAGTAATAGAGAATCATTGTGAAGGTGGTTCGATGAACCATCTGCCAGGCACTTAAATGTGATTTGCAAAGTATCCATGGAGGTCTAGATGTAGACTTTATGTGGGTCTTTTTGGTTACAGCTATTCGTTTATGCATGGGTGTTGATAAATGAACGAGCTTTTCTCCCTGATTTCATTGGTAGTAATGAAATTCTTTCACAGGGTAAAGTAAAGTGCAATATTGAATTTATGACATATAGCAGATCTCAGAGAAACATGACAGAAACTACCGACACGCATGATCCCAAGTATTTATGTTTTTTATTAATGTGGGAATGTGCGCATTTGTCTAAAGAGGATGCCTATTCGTTAGATTTATAGGTGCATTGTTGAAATTTATCTATATGTTCTAATGTGGACATATATTTTCTATTATTCTTGTTTGTGTACAGCGTAACTGAGGCAGAAACGTTTATCCAGCCATCACTACACAGAAGAGTGCAGGCAACTGCCTGAAACCGCGTTGAAGATGAGCAGCACAACAGCCTCAGAATGATCTGAGATCAAATGGAGACAACATTCACTTCAGTGACCTGACAATCTTCCCATTTTTTGATTGATCCTTGCCATGTTACTGGATACAATAAAAGTCAACTATCATGTGTGGTTTTAGTACCTTTAGCTATTTAGGAAAAAAATAAATTGCCTCAGACTACAATTAAATACTTTTAATTTCCTTTTTTTTTTTTTTTTTTTTTTTTTTTTACACACAGTTAAACATACGCCTGCACACCCAATTAGTCGAGTAATAACGGGAAGTTTGTGTGTCTTGTTTAATGTCTATTATGTGGGACAGATAATCGTTCAAAAATGGAAGCTTTAGGGATAAAGTTGTATTAGACGTTACCTCCACATGTTGTATCGACGTGCCAGATATAGTGTTACAAAATGTGAAGTGCGATATTTACACTTTCCTGCTTCAGTCACATATGGTAAGTAAAAGAAATGTTTTATTTGTATTTTTATTATTATCTGTTTAGCATAGGGATTGGTTACTTGTCTGTGTTCTCTCATGTTCACTGTGCAAATGGCAAACAAGCGACGTTTGTCCTCTGCGCAGAACGCACCGCAGGTACTCGCCTTCTTAAAGAACCCGGGCACGTTCAATATTTGTTCATAGTACTAACTCGACAAGATTTGAACATACTGTAGCATTCTGAAAATTGATCATCCATAATACCGTCAATATTGTCAGCTGGAAAAACGAATTTATAAGATTAAGATGTCGAACGAAAATGTTTCACGATTATATTAGCTGTAGCTGATACGACGTAAAACAGAGAGGAAAAATACAGTAACGATAGAGGCAATCACAGGTGAGGAGAGACTAGGAGTAACTGAGATTTCTAGTGACAAGCAGGTCAGTTGAATGCCTGAACTTGGTTCAGTAAGATTAGCAAACAAAATAGGCAAACTCTTTACAGAAGCCTGTAAAGCAATTTTATTTGCCCTGCAGGAATATATTTAGGTATCGGACTTGAACCAGCTTTTTGCGCATTTTTCGAAGTAGAAGTGTTTCTCCACACTGCTGTGTAACTCTAATATACTTGCAAATTAACAAAGAAAGAAAAGCCATTGTAGAGTCTCCATCGACCATCTTAAAGTGGTAAATACAATAACGAACGTTGTACAGACCTATTAAAACTGTTTTGTGTTAAGAAACTATATGAGAAAATGAATCACAAAGACGAACTGAAAACGTAAACAGTGCGCCGTTCTTAATGCCATGTGGCTGGCTTATGAAGATCTCACAACATCTGAATGGCGAATATTGTCCCATAGTCTACACTCGAGGTCACACGATCACTACGTATTTACAATACTGAGGATATATTTGGAGCCATCAGTACTACTCGTCAATGTTTCTATATATTGTACTCCTTACTGACGATGGATTCGGGAACTTTGGGAGCCGAGCGCGCCTTTTCTCTGTGAAAGCATTGTCTTGCTGTATAATGACAATAATGTCTCAGTCCTAGTGATCACGCGCCGTCTTGGCGTGGGGAGAAGAGTCGGTGCTGAGCTTACGCGTGGAGCGGTCGCGTGCTGTTGCTCCTCGGATAAGTAATGCGCAGAATTTGGTAGAAAGTGGAATTAACAGTCAAAAGTGTTGCGCAGGTTTGCAGATGAAAATTAACTAAGTTATTTCGCGGGAAGTCCTGAAGGATTAATTAAGAAACTTATGGTGTCACGTTTGAGAATGGTCATGGAGAAACATAGAGATAGCAGAACATAAATTAAGACACTTCCATGACCACTGATTACCAGTTCAATGTCCGCAGCTCGTGGTCTTGCGGTAGCACACGGGGTCCCAGGTTCGTTTCCCGGCGGGGTCAGGGATTTTCTCTGCCCCGTGATGACTGGGTGTTGTGTGTTCATCATCATTGCATCATCATTGACGCACAAGTCGCCGAAGTGGCGTCAATTTAAAAGGACTTGCAAAACGGCGGCCGAACTTCCTCGCATGGGGCCTCCCGGCCAACAATGCCATACGATTATTTCACCAGTTCAATTTGAAAATACAACGTGGCAACGGTTGCTTCAGTGTGAATTGAACCAAATATAACTGTTACAGAAGGCATTGTTAGGGAAGTGTGTTCCTGCAATAGGAACAATAAACCAAAAGTAATTGATATTGTATGTCATTACCTCTGAGGTATCACAGATCGATACCACCCCCATCGGCGTGTCACAGGCGGCAATGGACATGCACATTTCCGACAGATGTCGATAGGGGTCGCGTGGGGACCCGGCAGATCCACTGATGCGTGCCCACTGGCCACGCCTTCGGCGGCTCCGACTGCGCGCCCTCTGTCGCCGTGATAGAGGATGGCCAGCGGCAGCTACGTAGCCCAGTCTCACCCGCTGTACTGCGCAGTCTCAGTCAGCTTTCGGCATTACGGTCGTGCTTAAGTAGCGGGAGCCTCACATTGCACGACACTCATCAGCCGCTTCTACATCTACATCTTCATGGATACTCTGCAAATCACATTCAAGTGCCTGGCAAAGGGTTCATCGAACCACCTTCACAATTCTCTACTATTCCAATCTCGTATAGCGCGCCAAAAGAACAAACACCTATATCTTTCCGTACGAGCTCCGATTTCCTCTAATTTTATCGTGGTGATAGTTTCTCCCTATGTAGGTCGGTGTCAAAATATTTTCGCATTCGGAGGAGAAAGTTGGTGATTGGAATTGCGTGAGAAGATTCCGTCGCAACGAAAACTGCCTTTCTTTTAATGATGTCCAGCCCAAATCCTCTATCATTTCTGCGACACTCTCCCCCATATTTCGCGATATTACAAAACATGCTGCCCTTCTTTGAACTTTTTCGATGTACTCCGTCAGTCCTATCTAGTAAGGATTCCACACCGGGCAGCAGTATTGTACAAGAGGATGGACAAGCGTAGTGTAGGCAGTCTCCTTAGTAGATCTGTTACATTTTCTAAGTATCCTGCCAATAAAACGCACTCTTTGGTTAGCCTTCCCCACAACGCTTTCTGTGTGTTCCTTCCAATTTAAGTTGTTCGTAATTCTAATACCTAGCCGCTTCTTCTAATAGCTAGACTTCATTGCTGTTTGTTCTTCTGTAAAATTTCTTTGCAATGCTTGGAGAAAGCTACAAGTTAACCAGTTAAGTGGCGCTAATCATTTTTGCTCGTGCCCAGCTTCCCTACGATGAAAGCTGCTGAACCACACTGTACCCATTTCTTCTTACCATTGTGTACGAAGTAGTTCACAACAATTTCAAAGTGACATCTTTCATTCTTTAATGAAAGAACTTCCATATTTGCAACATACGAGGGAAGATCGGAAAGTAACTGTTGTGTATGTAGTTCTGCATAGTCAGCGCGTACACAACTTTCCCACAAGAGCGCGCCCCGCTAAGCACAACAGCGTAGGCGCAGCGCTCGTCCGTCTCTGCTCTACGAGATGGCGCTGCCTTAGAGACGGACCAAATTCTGCTTCCGCCGATCCGTGTATTAATATGTAACGCAGCCAATGAGATTGCTGCAAACGTAGAACCTTTTCTCCTCGCGGATCACACTCGCGCAGTGATACCTAAATGATAACGAGTGTACAGACCTCCGATTAGTCAGTTTGCATTTGTCTGCACCAGTCTGGATTAGTCTGTACCAGTCTATAGTCAAGTTTCAGTCTGCGGCTAATAAGATTACCATATTCCTGTACATAGCCATGAAGATAAATGTATAGACACTTTTGTCAAGTATCAGAGATATGTGAGAATAAGATTAACGTACCAAGACCAAAGGAACTTCAGATCGCCAATTGTACACAGCATCCAGAATCAAGTTACATAATGTCTATGCTTTTTATTATTTTAATGTGTGTGAAAATTAATCAAGTCCTGTTTAAAGTTGGTCACCGTCAACCTGCTACTCTAAGCGTCTGACCTAATGGCAGAAGATAAACACGCCACGATAAGACCACGAGACATATTGCTGACACTCGCCTACTTCGTTAGAGCGACAAGTCAAATAATCTGATGGTGTGTGTACCGAAGGTCTTACAGTACGCACACCACAGTAACACACAATAATTTTACTACAAAAAATTTAATAAATAACAAAACAAAATAATCACAAATGAACTTACATATTTCCCCTACTTTTCTACGTAGTCACCAACATTCTTAACACATACCTCCCATTGTGGCGCCAGTTTCAATGTGCCCTGTTTGTAGAAGTATGTTTCGTTGGAGTACAGCCATCTGCGGACTGTGATTTCACTTACACATCCATCGCAAAGTTTTGGCTGGCCAGGAATTTCTTCATAGAACCAAACGGAAGAGAGTCTGAAAGAGCAAGGTCTCGACTGTGTGGTTGATTCTGGAGCACCTCTCAACCAAATTTGGTGATTTGTTCAAGAACAGGTGCAGCAACATGGGGGGCGAGCATTGTCATGAAGAAGTTTGACACTGTCACCATTAATGTTTTGGCGTTTGTCACGAAAGGCGCAACAGAAGTTGATTAAAGTTTTATTGTAGGCTGCAGGATTCACAGTTGTCCAGTGTTCAGCAAAGTACACTAATAAAACACCATGCATCTCCCAGAAAACTGACTGAGTCACTGTCAATTTTTTTTCGTTCTGAGCAACCAGAATGTTTCCACTCCATGGAGGCCTGGTTGGTTTTGAGCATGTAGTGGTATGGTCACGACTCATCAGTGACGACTTGTTCAGAAAGTCATGCCCTCCTGCGGCGTAATGCATTAAGTGATCCAAGCTTTTCATCATTCGCTGACCCTTGTGATTGCCTTGGGCACCCAACGAACAGTAACTTTACGAAATTTCAACGTGTCAAAACAATTTCGTACACTGCACCATAGGGAATGTTGAACTGTTGCGATAAGGTTTGTAGTTGCGCGCTGTGGTCGTTCGAAATTGCTACTTCAATGGTTCCGACATCCTGCAGGTTTGCAGTTGTTACCGGCCGTCCGGAGCGTGACGAATTACTAAGGTTCACACGGCCTTCTTGGAAGAATGCACACCACCTGGAGACATTGCTACGGTCCATACAGTCGTCCCCATACACGTCACGTAAGCCCCTCTGAATTTCACACGGTTTACGCTCGTTGGACTACAAGTATCGAACGACACTTCGTTGTTCTTCACAAGTTGACAACAGTAACATACGCGCCATATTTGTTTCGTAGTTCATGCATCTGAGGAGCCGCACATGTAAACAAAATATGCTCTGTTTCGCAAACTTCAAATTACACTGGCAAGCAAGAACATTATGCCATCGACCTACTACTGATATAGACCCATCCAGGCGATAGCAGCGTCACCTGGCAAGGAATGACTGCGAGTCAGACGCGCGCACATTGCATATACACTCCTGGAAATTGAAATAAGAACACCGTGAATTCATTGTCCCATGAAGGGGAAACTTTATTGACACATTCCTGGGGTCAGATACATCACATGATCACACTGACAGAACCACAGGCACATAGACACAGGCAACAGAGCATGCACAATGTCGGCACTAGTACAGTGTATATCCACATTTCGCAGCAATGCAGGCTGCTATTCTCCCATGGAGACGATCGTAGAGATGCTGGATGTAGTCCTGTGGAACGGCTTGCCATGCCATTTCCACCTGGCGCCTCAGTTGGACCAGCGTTCGTGCTGGACGTGCAGACCGCGTGAGACGACGCTTCATCCAGTCCCAAACATGCTCAATGGGGGACAGATCCGGAGATCTCGCTGGCCAGGGTAGTTGACTTACACCTTCTAGAGCACGTTGGGTGGCACGGGATACATGCGGACGTGCATTGTCCTGTTGGAACAGCAAGTTCCCTTGCCGGTCTAGGAATGGTAGAACGATGGGTTCGATGACGGTTTGGATGTACCGTGCACTATTCAGTGTCCCCTCGACGATCACCAGTGGTGTACGGCCAGTGTAGGAGATCGCTCCCCACACCATGATGCCGGGTGTTGGCCCTGTGTGCCTCGGTCGTATGCAGTCCTGATTGTGGCGCTCACCTGCACTGCGCCAAACACGCATACGACCATCATTGGCACCAAGGCAGAAGCGACTCTCATCGCTGAAGACGACACGTCTCCATTCGTCCCTCCATTCACGCCTGTCGCGACACCACTGGAGGCGGGCTGCACGATGTTGGGGCGTGAGCTTCATGGAGACGGTTGCGAATGGTCCTCGCCGATACCCCAGGAGCAACAGTGTCCCTAATTTGCTGGGAAGTGGCGGTGCGGTCCCCTACGGCACTGCGTAGGATCCTACGGTCTTGGCGTGCATCCGTGCGTCGCTGCGGTCCGGTCCCAGGTCGACGGGCACGTGCACCTTCCGCCGACCACTGGCGACAACATCGATGTACTGTGGAGACCTCACGCCCCACGTGTTGAGCAATTCGGCGGTACGTCCACCCGGCCTCCCGCATGCCCACTATACGCCCTCGCTCAAAGTCCGTCAACTGCACATACGGTTCACGTACACGCTGTCGCGGCATGCTACCAGTGTTAAAGACTGCGATGGAGCTCCGTATGCCATGGCAAACTGGCTGACACTGACGGCGGCGGTGCACAAATGCTGCGCAGCTAGCGCCATTCGACGGCCAACACCGCGGTTCCTGGTGTGTCCGCTGTGCCGTGCGTGTGTTCATTGCTTGTACAGCCCTCTCGCAGTGTCCGGAGCAAGTTTGGTGGGTCTGACACACCGGTGTCAATGTGTTCTTTTTTCCATTTCCAGGAGTGTAGTATCTGTGAGTGTGCTGTCCATGTGTAGAACGGGGAAGGCGCACTATCTATCAGAGTTTGACCAAGGACAGATAGTATGACCCAGAGGTTCGGCGCGAGCATTTTGGAAACTGGATGACTTGTCGTGAGTTCGAGGAATGCTGTGATGAGGGAAGGGGAAAGCACATCCAGACGTCGTGAGGTTGGGCAGCTACCAGTCAATAGAGATGTCAGATGCCGCAGCCTGGGCAGACTGATAAAACAGGACAGGCGGTCAGCAGTGGCAAAACTAACATCTGACTTTAATGCTGGGCAGGGTACACACAGTGCACCAAACACTCCCAATGATGGGCCTCTGCAGCCAACGACACATGGTTGCGCCAATGTTAACACCATGACGTCGGCAACTACGACTAGAATGGGCACGTGACCATCGGCACTGCACGTTCGTGCAGTGGCAGAGTGTTACATAGTCTGATGAATACCAGTACCTTCTTCATAATGGCGATGGGAGGGCGCGAATGCGCCATCTTCTGGGGGAACAGATCTTCCGCACGTGTATGGTGCAAACATGCTGGCTGCGGCTCCGTTGTGCTCTGGGGAACATCCACGTGGGCATTCATGTGTCCAGTGGAGCTCATGCAGTGCTACGTAATGGCCAAGGAGTATTGTACAACGTTTGCAAACCCCGTTCACCACTTCACGGCCCTTCGTGGCTATCATGTTACCCGACAGCAGTGGCATTTTCCAGCAAGGTAATGCGCCAACTCACAAGGCCAGATGTGTGATGAAGTGGTTCGAGGAACACAGTGGCGAGTTCCAATTGACGTGTTGGCCCCCCACTCGCCAGATCTGCAACCGATCGAACACATCTGGGATGTGATTGAACGTGGTGTCAGCGCTGAATTTTCGGGAATTGTGCGCGCAGATGTGGTGCCAACTGCCTCCAACGACCTACCAAGGTTTCATTGCTTCCACGCTACGATGCATCGCTACTGTTATCCATGCCACAGGTAAACATATCGCCTATTAAGTAGGTGGTCATAATGTTCTGGCTGAACAGTGTACAATACTGGCCATTAAAGTTGCTACACCACGAAGACGACGTGCTACAGACGCGAAATTTAACCGATAGGAAGAAGATGCTGTAATATGCAAATGATTAGCTTTTCAGTGCATTCACACAAGGTTGACGCCGGTGGCGACACCTACAACGTGCTGACATGAGGAAAGTTTCCAACCGATTTCTCATACACAAACAGCAGTTGACCAGCGTTGCCTGATGAAACGTTGTTGGGATGCCTCGTGTAAGGAGGAGAAATGCGTACCATCACTTTTGAAACATTGACAAAGGTCGGACTGTAGCCTATCGCGATTGCCGTTTATCGTATCGCGACATTGCTGCTCGTGTTGGTCGAGATCCAATGACTGTTAGCAGAATATGGAATCGGTGGGTTCAGGAGGGTAATACGGAACGCCGTGCTGGATCCCAACGGCCTCGTATCACTAGCAGTCGAGATGACAGGTATCTTATCCGCATGGCTGTAACGCATCGTGCAGCCACGTCTCGATCCCTGAGTCAACACATGGGGACGTTTGCAAGACAACAACCATCTGCACGAATAGTTCGACAACGTTTGCAGCAGCTTGGACTATCAGCTCGGAGACCATGGCTGCGGTTACCCTTGACGCTGCATCACTTACAGGAGCGCCTGCGATGGTGTACTCAACGACGAACCTGGGCGCACGAATGGCAAAACGTCATTTTTTCGTATGAAACCAGGTTCTGGTTACATCATCATGATGGTCGGATCCGTGTTTGGCGACATCGCGGTGAACGCACATTGGAAGCGTGTATTCGTCATCGCCATACTGGCGTATCACCCGGCGCGATGGTATGGGGTGCCATTGGTTACACGTCTCGGTCACCACTTGTTCGCATTGACGGCACTTAGAACAGCTTCATTCGATCCCTGCGAAACCCTACATTTCAGCAGGATAATGCACTACCGCATGTTTCAGGTCATGTACTGGCCTTTCTGGATACAGAATATGTTCGACTGGTGCCCTGGCCAGCACATTCTCCAGATCTGTCACCAACTGATACGTCTGGTCAATGGTGGCCGAGCAACTGGCTCGTCACAATACGCCAGTCACTACTCTTGATGAACTGTGGTATCGTGTTGAAGTTGCATGGGCAGCTGTACCTGTACACGCCATCCAAGCACTGTTTGACTCAATGCCCAGGCGTATCACGGCCGTTATTACGGCCAGAGGTGGTTGTTTTGGTTACTGATTTCTCAGGATCTATGCACCGAAATTGCATGAAAATTTAATTACATGTCAGTTCTAGTATGATATATTTGTCCAATGAATACCCATTTATCATCTGGATTTCTTCTTTTTTGGCCAGTAGTGTATACCGTCGTGAAATTTCAACATTGCAGCAGCAATATCGGGGCAGAAAAAAATGATTGTGAATTACTTTCCAATTATCCCTCGCATAAGAGACACGGATACGTATTACGCACACGGTCGCGTCATTTTAGCAACGAATCGTAAGTCTCCCATTCTTGAGGCCTACAGCCACAGTAATATACGAGAAAAGACATTTGATAAGAAGAGAGGAGTGAGGACTTTTACACGGTGTGAGGGCTGTTTTACTCGCCGGGAGCGGCGCTCGGCCGTATACTGACCCCTCTGGAAAGTGTAGAAGGCGACGGCGATGACGATGAGGCAGAGGATGGCCCTGCGCCGGCGCGGCCGCCGCCTCGCCAGCGTGGCCAGGGTGGCCCTGGCGGCGCGCCAGTCCCAGAAGTCGGCGCAGCAGGCGTCGGCGCGCCGGGGCAGCGGTTCGTGGCCCGGCGCCGTCCTCGAGCGCAGCGCCACCGCCGCGTACACCACGGCCGCCAGCATCAGGCACGCGTTCACCGCGAACATCAGCGTGTACGACCGCTGCAGTGGGCCCGCCCACAGGTACTTGCCTGCACACAGCGGCACATCTCTCACTGACGACCATTTCTTTTTTCACAGTACAACGTTACAGTAACGTTTCACAAAACGTTTACTAACGAAATTGTCAACAGTTGCAATACACGTGTTTGGCAACTAGTTTCAAACCAAATGGTTCATTTTTAGGCCTAGCCTACTAAGGCTACAAAAAAGAAAAAAGTACATAGTTGCTGGTGAACAGTCAGTACAAAAAGAAATTGCAATAAACAGTTCAAACTTAACAGAAATTAATTATTTGAATTCAAACGTAGCTGCATTGAAGGTACTTGATCTTAATAATAAATATCAGAATAGCAATACATGCTTTACACAATGTTCATATAATGACTGTCACAATCCACGCGTGCCTCTTAGCAAGTCGAAATCAAACTGAAGGTCAACGTAGCCAGCAGCACCAGGGAAACTTTCGGTGGCGCTAGTGTCACGCCTCATGTTCAGGGAGCGGTAGCGTTCATAGTAGGATATTAAAAACACACCATCAGGCAGTAACTGTAATTTATTTACTACCTCTTATATCAATTAATAGTTAAAGGTATGGTTCAAATGGTTCAAATGGCTCTGAGCACTATGGGACTTAACACCTATGGTCATCAGTCCCCTAGAACTTAGAACTACTTTAACCTAACTAACCTAAGGACAGCACACAACACCCAGCCATCACGAGGCAGAGAAAATCCCTGACCCCGCCGGGAATCGAACCCGGGAACCCGGGCGTGGGAGTTAAAGGTATGCCATTTACTAATGTGTAAGTCATTGTCCATTGCGTGGATTACTTTTTGAATATGACTCCTGTCAAATGATGACCCTCTGCACAACACATTCATCTAGGCTTCATTGGAAGCTTTCCATAACTCGGCATAACGCCAAATGTTTTTTATTTCAGTCTTTGATCTCAATATGAATTCTTTAGACAGTGATCGGTTTCAGTCCTTAATGACCATCCTCAGATCTTTTTTACACCTTGTCCTAAAGTGATAAGGCCATAATCGGGGCCTTATCACTTTAGGACATGGTGTAAAAAAGATCTGAGGATGGTCATTACGGACTGAAACCGGTCACCGTCTACAGAATTCATATTGTGATCAAAGACTGAAATAAAATACATTTGACAGTATTGGATCACTGTTTGCATACGCGACCATGTCGCAGTTGGTGAAAATCGGCGTAACGTATTCCCTGGGACATTGCCGACGGCAGTTCTGATGCGATCCTTCAACTCACGAATGGTGGCACAACGTGTTCCGGAACACTTCTAGCTTCAGGTAGCCCCAAAGGAAAAAGTCTGCACATGAAACGTCACCAAAGTGGGAAATTACTCTACTGGGAAATGTCTGTCGCAAGAAATCCATGCAAATTCTGGCTGTATGCGAGGTCGCTCCGTCTTGTTGAAACCATAATTGTTCCACATCCACATCGACCATACATAACTGGGGAAGAACGAAGTCTTGCAGCATCTTTAGGTAGCGCTCAGTGGTTACAGTTACAGCCACACCGCTGTCATCCTCAAAGAAGTAAAATGTAAATGTCGTGTGGCTAGGGCCTCCCGTCGGGTAGACCGTTCGCCGGATGCAGGTCTTTCGATATGACGCCACTTCGGCGACTTGCGCGTCGATAGAGATGAAATGATGACGAGTAGGACAACACAACTCCCAGTCCCTGAGCGTAGACAATCTCCGACCCAGCCGAGAATCGAACCTGGGCCCCCTAGAACTGACATTCTGTCGCGCTGACGACTTTTTATTTTTTATTTATTTTATGTATTTTGCATTTTGTTCGTTGTTGATGTCTGTCGCAAGAAATCCATGCAAATTCTGGCTGTATGCGAGGTCGCTCTGGCATCCGGACAAGTTTGTTTGTTGATCCACCCACTCAGTTTTTTTTATTACAGAGGCCAACCAGCTGTCTGACCGAACACGCTTAGCTACCGTGCCGGCAATCACCCAGTTACCGTGGGAGGACCTCAAAGAAGTAAGCACCAATAATCCCAAAGGAAGCAACTCCACACCACACTATGACACGAGAACTTCCGTCGGCAATGTTCCAGGGAATACGTTACGCCGAGTTATGGAGAGCTTCCAAGGCCGCCTAGATGAATGTGTTGAGCAGAGGGGCATCATTTGACAGGAGTCATATTCAAAAAGTAATCCACGCAATGGACAATGACTTACACATTAGTAAATGGCATACCTTTAACTATTAATTGATATGAGAGGTAATAAATAAATTACAGTTACTGCCTGACGGTGTGTTTTTAATATCCTACCATGAACGCTGCCGTGCCCTGTACAAGCGCACACCCGCAACCAATGGGCGTGCCGTGTTCTCTACATGCGGATGCGTCTAAGCACCTTTCTTAACCTTGACTAATGTTCAACTACTGGTCGGAGGATATTGTCCACGAATTGTGGAACACTGAGTTTGCCGTGAATGGACAACAAAGACGTCCGTCGCCTCCGACACGATGCTACCTCATCACGGAATCGCCACGTTGCTGTAGTCGACATAAAGGATGTCTCTGCCGCACAGCATTATCAGGTTCCCTCAACACACGATGGCTATGGTCATCACACATATGAGGCATTCATCTGTGAAGAGAACTTTGCGCCAAGTTTCCATAGTGCGTTCTTGATAATTTTGTGTCCATCTCTATGGTTCAGTTTCGTGTCTCGCCGTAAGGATCGGTTCTCTCCTGGCCGTTCAGAAAACAGAGAAGAGTTCTGGAGTCTGTTTCGCACAGTTTGGTTGGACACACGCTTCCCGCTAGCTCTCACAACGTCATTTGTATCATCGTGGCAGTCTAGTGAAGGTTTCTGTGGGTTAGAAGTTCAGACACCGGTCGGACCGCAGTCGTACCATTGAGCGTACCTCATCATTCTAGCTCGCAGCTATTCGCCATACAACTTCTCTTGTTGACATGAAACAACCATCCGTGGGCGGTCAAACTTCCTTTTGGCCCGCAGAACGCCCAGACCTTGTTTACTAAAGCCCTGCACTGTTTTCTGAAAGAACGAACGAACACATGTGACTCTCTAATCAACAATCAGTTAAATGAGTATACTTGCGATAAAGTGATTATTTACGAGTTTACAAATGGTTCAAACGGCTCTGAGCACTATGGGACTTAACATCTGTGGTCATCAGCCCCCTAGAACTTAGAACTACTTAAACCTAACTAGCCTAAGGACATCACACACATCCATGCACGAGGCAGGATTCGAAACTGCGACCGTAGCGGTCACGCGGTTCCAGACTGAAGCGCCTAGAACCGCACGGCCACATCGGCCGGCTACAAGCTTACACCGCTCAAAGGAGTAGGTGTTTCGTACCATGTCAACACAAGTCGAGGAAGAATGTGTTTATGGCACACAAATGTAATGCAAGCTTCTTTTCAGATTATGCAAAAGTTTTCTTGAGTTGATGCAACGTTTCTTTTGACGTTTGTATTACTTATGCATGGCAATTTTCTCCATCGGAATTTAATTTTCGAGCTCTGAGGCACTGTGAGCGAAATTCGCGAGCAAACAAAGTTGACACTCGGTGCGGTGGCCGACGGGAGCGACCGTAAAGGCATTTTCCGTTTACAGTCGCTCCAATCAGCCAGCGCACTTAGTGTCAACTTTGTTTGCGCGAGTAATACTGTATCCACGAGCCACACATATGGAGAATTTCCCCTATGAGTGGAATTAATAATTGTATTTCATTAACCATGCTAAATTTAGGATTCGTGGATAATCTTTTAGAACGCTTGAATGTGTGAAGACTGTATATTTATCGCATTTGGTAAGTAAAATCTTTCTGTGCGTCTGCCACAACGAACTCGTGTTCGGAGGCAACCAGGCACACGCTGCTCGTCTACTTTGCGCAGGGAAAGCCAAGCTAATTGCATAAAGAGCAGGCACCATTTTTCACTTCTGCTGTATTTATTTTATTGATACACAACTATTTTCTGCCTTTTAGGCCATTTCAAGTGAGTCTCTGTATAATAGGGAGCTTCCACAAATAGAAACTTAGTTAAATGAACGTACGGGTATTGGACACAACACCGAGAGAACTGCACGCTTAAACATACCAGGTGATCAAAAAGTCAGTATAAATTTGAAAACTTAATAAACCACGGAATAATGTAGATAGAGAGGTAGAAATTGACACGCATGCTTGGAATGACATGGGGTTTTATTAGAACCAAAAAATAATTGACAAAATGTCCGACAGATGGCGCTGGACAGCAAAACCGCTACCGTGACGGGTGAGAGGTACGCCGATATGTTACAGAATCGCATCATCCCTAGCCTGGCTGATAAACACCTGCTGGAACGTACGATGTTTATGCAGGATGGCGCTCCACCCCATATTGCTAGAGACGTGAAAGATCTCTTGCGCGCGTCGTTTGGTGATGATCGTGTGCTCAGCCGCCACTTTCGTCATGCTTGGCCTCCCAGGTCCCCAGATCTCAGTCCGTGCGATTATTGGCTTTGGGGTTACCTGAGGTCGCAAGTGTATCGTGATCGACCGACAACTCTAGGGACGTTGAAAGACAACATCCGACGCCAATGCCTCACCATAACTCCGGACATGCTTTACAGTGCTGTTCACAGCATTATTCCTCGACTACAGCTATTGTTGAGGAATGATGGTGGACATATTGAGCATTTCCTGTAAAGAACATCATCTTTGCTTCGTCTTACTTTGTTATGCGAATTATTGCTATTCTGATCAGATGAAGCGCCATCTGTCGGGCATTTTTTGAACTTTTGTATTTTTTTGGTTCTAACAAAACCCCATGTCATTCCAAGCATGTGTGTCAATTTGTACCTCTCTACCTACATTATTCCGTGATTTATTCAGTTTTCAAATTTATACTGACTTTTTGATCAGCCGGTAAATGCAGACGCTAGCCAAGCTTCCAGGTTGCGCTGTTGGATAGGCCACGAACGCACCTGTGCAGTTTCCTCAATACGTTGCAAGTGTTAGTCGGGTCGGAACAGCGTTCTGTGTAGTTGTCAGTGCGTTATATAAGAACTAAGGGAATTCGAACGTGCTCGTATGGTGGTTGCTCCCGGAAGCAAAGCAGCCGAAGTGTTTGGCGTTTCAAGGCGCACCATATCGAAACTTATACTACATATATGGAAAGTGGAGAAACATACGCTCTGTCACGACGCAGACAAAATGTGTGTGTCAAATAATTATGACAGACGGTCACTGAACAGGATTGTGACGAAAAAGAATAGAACGACAACTGCCAAAGTCACTGCAGAACTGAATGTCGCACTCGAGAACCCTGCCAGAAGGAAAACAACATGATGAGAGCTCCATAAGCTCAGAAGTGCATGGCAAGCTGGAAACCAAAACCACTCATCAGAGATGCAAATGTTCATAACAGCAAAACGTGCTGCAGGAGACATCAAACGTGGACTATGGAGCAAAGGGAGAAAGTCATTTGGTAGGATGAGTCCTGTTTCACACTTGAGTTTACGTCCCAAGGGTGAAAATGACGGTGGTTCGGTGATAATTTGGGTAGTCATAACGTGTTATTCCATGGGCCCCATAGCTACTCTGCAAAGTAGCATCACTGCCAAGGATTTTGGGACCATTTTGGCTGGTCAGGTCCATCGGA
Organism: Schistocerca americana; assembly: GCF_021461395.2. Lineage (NCBI taxonomy): Eukaryota > Metazoa > Arthropoda > Insecta > Orthoptera > Acrididae > Schistocerca > Schistocerca americana. Next base: position 776,889,440 of record NC_060121.1, read on the forward strand.
AGGTACAATCCGTGTTCGTCACTAGTGATTCTATGTTCCAAGACGAGCTGTTCACACAGCTCGCATCATTCAGGATTGGTTCTGTGAGCAGAAGACTGAATTGTAGGACCTCTTCAGGCCACCATATTCACCAGCTCTCAGTTTTATTGAGCATTTGTGGTCTATTTTGTAGAGAAGGGTGCATGACCGCTATCCACCCCCATAATCGCGTTTCCATGTTTTTATCCCTCCCCCCTTTCCCTCCACCCCCCCCTCCCCCTTGCAACTACCTGCAATAGAAAAATGTGCCATATTCATTACAATGCCAGCGTCCCTATTCGTAGAGATAGCGTAGTGTGGTCGCGTTTATATACATATAAAAAAAATTACCTAGAAATGAAAGCTTGAGATTAGTCGTGAAGCAAGAAAATACGTACAGAATACCACCGTCTTTTAACGAATTTGGTGCTTTAGTATACACTACGGAGAAAATATACGAGGGTTGGAACTTTGATAGTGGCAACTATTTAATTACAGCTCGTACAAAATAAATATGTGTTTCCAATTTTACCTGACTTCCAGAGTAGTCACTAACATTTTGTATAGCCTGTTGCCAGCAATGTGGAAGTCGTAGGATACTCTTAGCAGTGCCAGTTACGTTGACAGTTCGAGCGGCGCGGTCTATTGCCCGACGAATTTGTTGCAAATCTGAAGCGAATGCCGTGAAGTCTTTCCTTCAGTTTAGAAATCGAGTTGAACTTACGAGGGTTTAAGTTAGGGGAATGCAGTAGGTGGTATAGCAATTAGCTGCCCCATCAGTCAAACTAATCAGTAACAGCTTGCACTGTACGTGCTTGAGCATTGTCCTCCAAAATGATGGTCCGGTCCTGCAGAAAGTGTCATCGCTTCTGTCTCTATGCTGTTCATTTTTTGAACACAACCTACGAAACAGCTTAGAGACAGAAGTGATGACACTTTCTGCAGGAACTGACCATCATTTTGCAGGACAATGCTCAAGCACGTACAGTGCAAGCTGTTACTGATTTGTTTGACTGATGGGGCTTCTAAGTGCTATACCACCTACTGCACTCCCCTGACTTAAGCCCTCGTGAGTTCACCTCGATTTCTAAACTGAAGGAAACACTTCACGGCATTCGCTTCAGAACTGCTACAAATTCGTCGGGCAATAGACCGCGCCGCTCGAACTGTCAACACAACTGGCACTGCTAAGAGAATCCTACGACTTGCACATCGCTGGCAACGGTTTATACACAATGTTGGTGACTACTTTGAAGATCAGTAAAACTTTGAAACACGTATCTACTTTGTACGAGATGTAAATAAATAGTTGCCACTATTAAAGTTCCAATCCTCGTACATCTGCATAGACTTTAAAGATGCAGTACTAACGCGATAACTGGCACCGCTGAGTGGAAAAGTACCAAGGATAATTAGATCATATGCTATATAACGTGAATGTGAGCCAATGAACTGTGACATTTCCAATTTTGTTTACACGAACACTTCGCAGCTAGCAAGTGACAGGTAGCTTTAAAAAATTCTCTATCATTTCCAAACTTAGGGTGAAACACATGGCATCAATAGAAATGATTACTGCTAGAGGAAAAATTACACGAAAGGAACATGCAAAGTTATTTGCTGGATGTCTGCGGAGGAAGACAATGAACCAAAAAATGGGGCCGGCCATTGTGGCCGAGCGGTTCTAGGCGCTAAAGTCTGGAACCGCGCGACCGCTACGGTCGCAGGTTCGAATCCTGCCTCGGGCATGGATGTGTGTGGTGTCCTTAGGTTAGTTAGGTTTAAGTAGTTCTAAGTTCTAGGGGACTGATGACCTCACAAGTTGAGTCCCATAGTGCTCAGAGCCATTTGAACCAAAAAATGGAAAAATGAATTAGTCTTCTTCCAGGAGTGGTGGTAACGCTCGGTATGCTGGATAACGTCTGCGACGTCTGAAAAGTGGGAGGAGAGATACTGGCAGGAGTAAACCTGCGAGGGCGGCCCATGAGTTTTGCCTGTATAGCTCAGTCAGAAAGAGCGTTTCCACCAAAAGGCAATGTTCCGAGTTCAAGTATCTGTGCAGACTACAGTTTTAATCTGCCAGGAGATGTCAGTAACGTAGTTCTATTTCAACAAAATCCTGCTGGGTGTGTGATGTGTCGTATGTTGGTAATTTTATCACGTATTCTAAGTGATCAAAAGTATCTGGATGCCTACTAATGGACACTAATATGGGGTGCTTTATGAAGGCTTGACTCTTACTAGGAACACTTACAGTGAGGTGTCTATCTGTGGAGGAATGGCTACACATACTTCCTTAAGAGCGGAAACCAGAAGACATAAACGATGTTAGACTTTGGGGTTGGAGCGAAGTAGATGCTGTAACTCATTCCAAACTGGGCTCAGTTCGGACTCCGGACAGGCCAATCAAATTTCATGACTGTTACTGTCCACAAAAAATTGTTTCACAGATGCTGCTTAATGTCATGGTGCCTTGCCACACTAATGTAATGTATCAGAACTGTCCCTCTGCTGTATGCAGTACACATTGCTGTAAATACTGGAGGTATCCTTCCGCAATTAGCGTTTTCGTAACAGCGATAAGGGGATCACGCCCTCGGCACGAAAAATACGGCAACACTGTGTAAGGTGGCAGAATAAAGGGTCAGATTCGCACCTTACATGAGACCTTTACAAATCGCAATGAGAAGGTGAAGATGACACCTAACGTAAATCGACAGTTATGAGAACATCTGCCTATCAATATGTATTGGAAAAAGGGACGACAGTCAATCGATGGTAATTAGCACACCATTCCTATACAATGCATGTCTTTGAGCGGAAGGTAGAACAGGGAATGCGAGTCGAGTTGCTTTTAGTTTCGAAAAGCCAGCTCCACAACGACGTAGCGAAACCGCGCTGTGGGAGTTACGCCAGCGACCACTAAAAGGGGTGGCAGGAAAGAGGACAGCAAACCCGGACCGGGTGATTCAAGCTGGAGGGCCACCTGTAGAGAGGGCATCAGTACAAGGGCAGAGAAGAAGCTCTAGAAAACTGCGTTTCGAAATTCCAACAGGATACGAACAAAAGCAAGTGACGCATTTTCGTCCAGCGAGTGCGACACACGGAAAGGTCAATGTACTTTAGGCGTCTATAATGGGCACAAAACGTCCGATTGGCGGAAACTCACTAGGAAGGAGAAAACTGCTGAAGTTTCGACGCAGTTTGACAGAAGAGACGTTGCGATTGGTAGAGGGTGTTTCTACAAAATAAGAGGAACCCTCCTATTGGTCGGAAAAAGCCTTGATGTGAAAAAGGAATCCAAGTGGAGGGAGGCAGTTCTGCCATGAGAGGACAAGAGAGAAATTTTGGTGGTGGGGACTCTTCTCTGAACTGGCGTCAAGTGCAGGACGGAGCGCTTAATGCTCCATACGATGCAGAGAAGAAATTGGTGTGGACACTGCTTTCACAGCAGCCACACTCCAGCTAAAATTAGCTGTAGCAACGTTTAGCTCCAACTGTGGAGAATCGAACCAGCCACATTAGTTAATTGTTCTTGTGAGAACTGAGAGGGAACTATAATACGCACGCTGCTCGAACCATGCACGTGTATATCGGCACATAATAAGACTAGGCCTGAGTACATGTTTACTCGCATAACGAGAAACATAGGGAAAGTTTCTGCTGGAAAGTTCAGCAAAGGCCAGATTAGTTTTGTAGGAATTTCATTGGCCTTGCAGACAGCAGCACGTCGCAGCTTGAGGTAAATACCAAGTGCAGAGGTGTAAACTTTGTTGGTTCACCAGCTTCCGTCCACTGTAAACTCGAGCGGGCTTGCGTAATCTTGGGCTCAAATTTGTCACATGAATAACCATCCACCGTAGACTTGCTTGTCATCCTAAATAGTGCCGAACTTTGAACCGGAATCGGACGATTTTCGTAGTACTCACCAACATCATAACGTATGTGTAGGAGCAATTTTGTAAAGAAACGTCCAGTTACACTTTCATATTACTGTACTTAGGATTAATGTAAAGAAACTTCCAATTAAACTTTCATAATATTGTGCTTAAGATTAATGTTCTTTCAGAGAGTTAATATTTAATATTGTTGTGTATAAACTTATTTCATTTTTTGATGTTGGCAAGATGCGTTATCCATTGCACAGTTTTTATGTTGGCGAATTGAAAACTGTGTGAAAAGCTGTAATTTGGTGAGCAATATTGCGACAATAAACTTGTCATTTCACCTCACACAGTTGTTCTCAATTCAAGAATAAGCAAGCAAAAACAAAACCACAATCTTACAACAATCTCCTCTATATTTCACTACTGGCACTACAAATAAGAGCAGGTAACGTTTCCAGGCATTCGCCAAACTGAAGCCCTTCCATTGGATTACCGCAGCATATATACACTGTGGTGACAAAAATAGCGATATCCACATATATAGATGGTGGTAGTATCGCGTAAACAGGATATAAAAGGGCAGTGCATTGCCGGAGCTATCATTTATAGTCACATGACTCATCTGAAAAAGGTTTCCGAAGTGATTACGGCCACACGACGGAAATTAACATAACAGACTTTGAACGTGGAATGGTAGTTGGAGCTACCAGTTTCGAAAACTGTTAGGGAATTCAACACCCCGTGTTCCACAGTGACAAGAGTGTGCCGAGAATACCAAAATTTCAGGCATTACTTCTCACCGTGGACAATGCAGTGGCCTTCACTTATTGACCGAGAGTATGGCGTTTGCGTTGAGTTGCCACTGCTAATAGACAATCAGTACTGAGTGAAATAACCGCAGAAATCAATGTGGGAAGTACGACGAACGTATCCGTTAGGACAGAGAGCTGAAATCTGACGCTGAAGGGCTATGGCAGCAGGCGACAAACACGAGTGCCTTTGCCAACAGCATGACATAGCCTGTAGGGCCTCTTCGGGGCTTGTGATCACACCAGTTGGACCCCTGACGACTGTAAAACCGTGGCCTGGTCACATGAGTCCAGATTTCACTTGGTAAGAGCTGATGGTTGGGATCGTGTGTGGCGCAGACTCCAAGAAGCCATGGACCCAAGTTGTCAACAATGCACTGTGCAAGCTGGTGGTGACTCTGTAACAATGTGGGCGGTGTTTACATGGAATCCGATCCGATCATTGACTGGAAACAGTTACATCCAGCTATTTGGAGACCATCTGAGGCCATTCATGGTCTTCATGTTCCCAAACAACGATGGAATTTTTATGGATGACAATGCACCATGTCATTGGGCCGCAAATGTTCGCGATTGATTTGAAGAACATTGTGGACATTTCGAGCGAATTATTTGGCCACCCAGATCGTCCGATATGAATGTCATCGAATATTTATGGGACATAATCGAGAGGTCAGATGATGCACAAAATTCTGCACCGGCCACACTTTAGCCGATATGGACGGGTATAGGGACAGTATGGCTCAGTATTTCTGAAGGAGACTTCTAACAGTTTGTTGAGTTCATGACTCGTCGAGTTGCTGTACTACACCGGGCAAAAGGAGTTCCGACACGATTGTAGGAGGAATTTTGGAAATTTGTGGTAAGGTCTGAAGCGGCCAAACTGCTGAGGTCATCGGTCCCTAGGCCTACTCACTACTTAATCTAACTTAAACTAACTGATGCTAAGGACATCACACACACACACCCGTACCCAAGGGAGGACTCGAACCTCCGACGGGGGGAGCCGTACGGACCGTGACAGGACGCCCGAGACCGCGCGGCTACCCCGCGCGGCTTAGGAGGTATCCCGTGAGTTTTGTTACCTCAGTGCAGCATGATTAATCACCCCAAATCACTCTTTTCCAGTCATCCGCTATATAGCGGCGTCGCTCTTTAACCACTGCAAGAGTCGCTACAGTAATGTGTGGTTTATGAGAATCTGCTCGACCATTGCACCCCATGCTTTTTAACACCATGTGCAGAGTCACTGTCCTAGCTAGACTGATGATAGCATTTTGGAACTTACGAGTGATTTCTTCCGCTGATTTCATGCGGTTTCTCACAATTACCCTCCACAACACTCAATGGTCCCTGTGTGTCAGTACATAACGTCTGTGCGGCCTTGCTTTAGCTGCGGTTATTTCTTCGAGTTTCCACTTCAGAATCACATCGACAACAGTCGACTCGGACAGTCTTAGAAGGGCTGAAATGTCGCTGATGGATTTGTTACTCCAGTGACATCCAGTCACTAGTCCACGTTCGAAGTCACTGAGCTCTCTTGACTGACCCGTTCTGCCGTTACTGCTTTTCCTCTGACAACACAATACACCCCCCCCCCCCCCCAATTTTGTAATGGCTAGTCTGCCTCTCGTATCATCTAATGATCAATTCTGCATTATACACGATTGTTAGGATGCTTTTGATCAGATAGTGTACGTCCAAGGCAAGGCAAGGAAAGCATTTCTGAAGAAGAGAAATTTGTTAACATCGAGTATAGATTTAAGTATCACGAAGTCGTTTCTGAAAGTATTTGCATGGAGTGAAGCCATGTATGGAAGTGAAACGTGGACGATAAATAGTTTGGACAAGAAAAGAATAGAAATTTTCGAAATGTGGTGCTACAGAAGAATGCTGAAGATTAGATGGGTAGATCACATAACTAATGAGGAGGTATTCAACAGAATTAGGGAGAAGAGAAATTTGTGGCACAACGTGACTAGAAGAAGGGATCGGTTGGTAGGACATGTTCTGAGGCATCAAGGGATCACCAATTTAGTATTGGAGGGCAGCGTGGAGGGTAAAAATCATAGAGGGAGACCAAGCAATTAATACACTAAGCAGATTCATCAGAAGGATGTAGGTTGCAGTAGTTACTGGGAGATGAAGAAGCTTGCACAGGATAGAGTAGCATGGAGAGCTGCAGCAAACCAGTCTCTGGACTGAAGACCACAACAACAACAGTGCACCTCGTGGTCTCACACCAAGAAGGACTGTATTGAAATTGACTCTGGCCGCAAAATCCTACGCTCTTATATTACTAAATTGTAGATGAACTTGAAAAGAAGAGAATGAGGCAAAACATAAATACTCCAGACCTACAAGTTTACTATCTGCAACGTACAAGATAATTACAAAAATTAGCACAAACGGCTCACAAAATGTGCATTAAATCAAGCGAAGGACGAACTGGAGTTAGAAGTGGATATAATCTGCTCAAAATATGTTGTGTACCAACCACACGACTTGTATAGGTTTTCCCCTTCTTTTCAGAAATCTTTTTCTCAATATTTATTTGGCAAGTGAGTAACAGGAAGGACTTTCCATGATGTGATATGTTAATGTTCTTGTGTAGCTCATTCAAGAATGGAATATATAGTAAATGCTTACTAACTGTCTCTTACAAGCGGTAAATCATCAATATTATCTTCAAATTTCTTGCCAAAAGCGAGATTCTGGAAGTTTGAAACAAGAACTTTCTAAAATACATACATAGAATTTTTTGTTTGATCATTCGCTAGGATCTGTCCAAAAATTATTGAAACTATCGTTTTTGCCACACCTTCTTTGGATGCTCTACTTGCTATTAATTCTTCACGGTCAGTTTCTGTGTAATCTCTTTGGTAGAGAGAGTGTTCTAGTTTTAGTTTTCATATCATTGAATCAAGACGGCGCTTTGCTAAACAGGACAGGAACTGCTCTGCTGGTGAACAGTGAAGTACTGCTTTTTCGTACAAGTAAAGCTTTCTGTTTCGTGGGGCTGATGGTCTCTGTTCTCTAGTGAGAAACGTTGGCGGACAAACACTCTGAAACAACTTCTGGAAGAATAAGAGACACTTATTACAGAGTTACAGCCTGAGAAATGACGTCGATGAGGACTATTGACCTTTGTGAACGGTACTGTTTAGCTACGTGGTTACTAGTCCATCCTCGCAGACCCCATCTGTCTGTACGAGATGATCGTCGTTCCTGAGGAGGGCAGGATCTTTCAGCAAGAGAAAGTGCCTCGTCTCACGGATAGAAGTGTCCACATATGAGTACGAGGATCCCGATTAAAAAATCAGTGTATTTCTCTGACATCCTAAACCCTGTATCTTAAACAGACTAAACTTCCATTTGACACTGCGATCGCTGTGTTCGCTATGTGAATCTACACTCCTGGAAATGGAAAAAAGAACACATTGACACCGGTGCGTCAGACCCACCATACTTGCTCCGGACACTGCGAGAGGGCTGTACAAGCAATGATCACACGCACGGCACAGCGGACACGCCAGGAACCGCGGTGTTGGCCGTCGAATGGCGCTAGCTGCGCAGCATTTGTGCACCGCCGCCGTCAGTGTCAGCCAGTTTGCCGTGGCATACGGAGCTCCATCGCAGTCTTTAACACTGGTAGCATGCCGCGACAGCGTGGACGTGAACCGTATGTGCAGTTGACGGACTTTGAGCGAGGGCGTATAGTGGGCATGCGGGAGGCCGGGTGGACGTACCGCCGAATTGCTCAACACGTGGGGCGTGAGGTCTCCACAGTACATCGATGTTGTCGCCAGTGGTCGGCGGAAGGTGCACGTGCCCGTCGACCTGGGACCGGACCGCAGCGACGCACGGATGCACGCCAAGACCGTAGGATCCTACGCAGTGCCGTAGGGGACCGCACCGCCACTTCCCAGCAAATTAGGGACACTGTTGCTCCTGGGGTATCGGCGAGGACCATTCGCAACCGTCTCCATGAAGCTGGGCTACGGTCCCGCACACCGTTAGGCCGTCTTCCGCTCACGCCCCAACATCGTGCAGCCCACCTCCAGTGGTGTCGCGACAGGCGTGAATGGAGGGACGAATGGAGACGTGTCGTCTTCAGCGATGAGAGTCGCTTCTGCCTTGGTGCCAATGATGGTCGTATGTGTGTTTGGCGCCGTGCAGGTGAGCGCCACAATCAGGACTGCATACGACCGAGGCACACAGGGCCAACACTCGGCATCATGGTGTGGGGAGCGATCTCCTACACTGGCCGTACACCACTGGTGATCGTCGAGGGGACACTGAATAGTGCACGGTACATCCAAACCGTCATCGAACCCATCGTTCTACCATTCCTAGACCGGCAAGGGAACTTGCTGTTCCAGCAGGACAATGCACGTCCGCATGTATCCCGTGCAACCCAACGTGCTCTAGAAGGTGTAAGTCAACTACCCTGGCCAGCAAGATCTCCGGATCTGTCCCCCATTGAGCATGTTTGGGACTGGATGAAGCGTCGTCTCACGCGGTCTGCACGTCCAGCACGAACGCTGGTCCAACTGAGGCGCCAGGTGGAAATGGCATGCCAAGCCGTTCCACAGGACTACATCCAGCATCTCTACGATCGTCTCCATGGGAGAATAGCAGCCTGCATTGCTGCGAAAGGTGGATATACACTGTACTAGTGCCGACATTGTGCATGCTCTGTTGCCTGTGTCTATGTGCCTGTGGTTCTGTCAGTGTGATCATGTGATGTATCTGACCCCAGGAATGTGTCAATAAAGTTTCCCCTTCCTGGGACAATGAATTCACGGTGTTCTTATTTCAATTTCCAGGAGTGTATATCGCTCTTACTTCAGAGAACAGTGAAGAACTGCTTTTTCGTACAAGTGAAGCTTTCTGTTTCGTGGGACTGATGGTCCCTGATCTCTGGTGGGAAACATTGGTGGACAAACACTCTGAAACAACTTCTGGAAGAATAATAGACAATTGTTACAGAGTTACAGCCTGAGAAATGACGTCGAAGAGGACTATTGACCTTTGTGAACGGTACTGTTTAGCTACGTGGTTACTAGTCCATCCTCGCAGACCCCATCTGTCTGTACGAGATGATCGTCGTTCCTGAGGAGGACAGTATCTTTCAGCAAGAGAAAGTGCCTCATCTCACGGCTAAAAGTGTCCCCATAGAAGTAGGGGTTCCCGATTAAAAAATCAGTGTATTTCTCTGACAGCCTAAACCCTGGATCTTAAACTTACTAAACTTCCATTTGACATTGCGATCGCTGTGTTCGCTATGCGAATCTGTATCTCTCTAACTTCAAATGGTTCAAATGGCTCTGAGCACTATGGGACTTAACATCTAAGGTCATCAGTCCCCTAGAACTTAGAACTACTGAAACCTAACTAACCTAAGGACATCACACACATCCATGTCCGAAGCAGGATTCGAACCTGCGACCGTAGCGGTGACGCGGTTCCAGACTGAAGCGCCTAGAACCGCTCGGCCACTGCGGCCTGCCGCTCTTACTTCACCAGCTAGCGAGAGCACTGAAGAAAATATAGCTGTGGATACCTGAATAAACCTATAAGCACGATTCACTACAAGTCCGATTCGTCTTGATACTGTTACATAGGTGGTTGTAACACAGTGAATCTGTAACTCGATGGAACGGCAATCTGTTTAGAAATGAGGCACGCTACAGCAGTCTTCCACGCTGACACAATTCTACCGTACTTCATCTGCCATCTGATCTTGAGAGGCCCGATGGGCATAGTGCTGAGGTTGACTATGTTCAGCACATGTGGGAGTCCCTTACTCCAGGTACTCTTAGTCCGGTGACTCTGTAGTTCGGCGGCGTACAGCAAATATGTTTAGCGCTAAGGCTTTCTACAGCAAAAGAGATACAGTCCTGTCTTAAATGCCCAGCTGCCTGACCTAAAGTGACCCAGTGCTACGATTGACCACGTCCAGCACGTTTCAGAATCAGTTCCAACTTGTCAAGGTACCGCTACTCTTGTGATTCTTTAGCTAACCGATGTTTGGCCAATCGGTTTGACATTAAGGCTTTATAGAGTAGAGTCGGAAGGTGACCCAATCCTTTCGTAATTGGCCAGCCCCCTGACCTAGAGCAACGCCAGTTGGCATGGTGCTGAGGTAGACCACGTCGAGGACGGCGACGCGTAGGGTGCGCTGCTCCCTGGTAGTGACGTCAGCCAGGTAGCTGAAGCAGTTGGCGAAGATGGCGACGTCGGCGCCCGTCAGAGCACTTGGCAGCGCCGCCGACCACAGAACCGTCGACAGCGGCCAGTCCGCTGCAACAGACGTAACGTCGATGCTCCATTAGTCTCCTCAGTAGCTTCGTTTCATGAAAGTCTCACATTAGACTCCCAAGCTAAAAACAGGAAACTAATTAATGATGAGGCTTGCTTCTATTAGTCAAACTACAGCCAACATGGAAGTCACATGGAAATGGAAATGAGCGTTTGGCGTCATTGGCCGTGAGGCCCCTTAAGGGGCAGGTCCGGCCACCTTGGTGCAGATCTTCTTACATTCGACGCCACATTGGGCGACCTGCACGCAGGATGGTGATGAAATGATAATGAAGACAACACAACACCCATTCCCTGAGCGGGGAAAATCCCCGACCCAGCCGGGAATCGAACCTGGCCCCTTAGGACGGCAGTCCGTCACGCTGACCATTCAGCTATCGGGGCGGTTAATTAGAAACAACAGACCACTAAGTATGTGGTTTGCAGAATATGTGAAAGCATTTGACCCAGTCACAATAAAATCTCAGCTGCAGCAGATTAGAACCAAGGAATTACATCCAAACTGAAATACATCGAACGTTTTACATCATGAACACCTTTACTGAACGCCACCTAACTGATACTCCAGTACCTCTATGACTTTGGGATATGTTGATTCCAATTTAATGCTTACACAAGCTTAATTTCAAATTTCCAGTACCGAAGAAAGCCATTCCTACAGATGAAGAATGATGTGAGCACACGCATGTGTCTAATATAGGACCGTCGACTCATTGGCATGAGGGACTTGGAAGCATCACATCGACAGATGACACAAGCAGTCAGCTGTAGTGCAATGACTGCAGAATGGGTAATGACGAGATGGGCTCTGGACAACAGCGTGGCAGATACAGTAGGAACGGATCCGTCTAGAAGGGCTACCCACGAAAAGTTGGCAGGACTGTTCGCCTGTCACTGACGAATAGAGACAGATAACAAAAGCTAAAATCTGGGTAAAGGCTGGAAGCAGTGCGCCACCAAGAACCACCGGTAAGAGATTACTGGAAACTGGGTTGAGATGCCGAAATGCCGTATTTTATTTGCCGCTGACACTATACCACAGACGATGGAGACGTTTATGGTGTAGAAACAGTGTCATCTGTCACAATGAATGGCATTCTGTGATGCACAAAGATGAGTCTTGCTTCAATTTCTTGGGGCTAGATCCACAAGGACATGTCTATAGACGAACAGGTGAAATATTGGGGAAATGCAATCAGTCTGCAAAGGAGAATGCTTACAAATCACTCGTGCGAACCATTCTAGAATACTGCTCAAGTGTGCAGGACCGCTACGGTCGCAGGTTCGAATCCTGCCTCGGGGATGGATGTTTGTGATGTCCTTAGGTTAGTTGGGTTTAACTAGTTCTAAGTTCTAGGGGACTAATGACCTCAGCAGTTGAGTCCCATAGTGCTCAGAGCCATTTTTTTTTTTTTGTATAGGACCAATACCAAATGCGGCCAACAGGAGGAAAATTTTTGGAAATTTGTGTTAAGTTCCTATGGGACCAAACTGCTGAGGTCATCGGTCCCTAGGCTTACACACTACTTAATCTAACTTCAACTAACTTACGCTAAAGAAAACACACTCACCCATACCCGAGGGAGGACTCGAACATCCGACGGGGGTAGCCGCACGAACCGCGGCAAGGTGCCTGAGACCGTGCGGCTACCACGCGCAGCGACTATCAGGAGATAATGAACTTTTACAGAGAAGGGCAGCACGGATGATCACAGGTTTGTCTCAGCCATGGGAGAGATTCTGAAGAAGCTGAACTGGTAGACTCTTGAAAACTGATGTAAACTATCCAGAGAAAGTCCACTTACACAGTTTCAAGAACTGGTTTAAATGATGACTCTGGAAATATACTAAAACCCACTGTGTATCGCTCACATTGGGATCGTGAGGAGAATATCAGAATAATTACAGCACGCACACAGACATTTAAAAATCATTCTTCCTGCACGCCATATGTGAATGGAACGGGAAGGAACCCTAATAACTGTCAGAATGGAACTTACTCTCTTCCAAGCACTTTACAGTGCTTTGCAAAGTATCGCGAAGTATAGATGTAGATATAAATGACAGGAAGCAGCTGTTCTCTAGACCTCACCCAAATTTTGGGAGTCATGAAGTGGGGAACGATTATACATGACAACAGGGGCGATTTGGTAATTGTTGAAGGGAGTCTGAATGGTCGCCCACATGTGGCAGTAATGACCAACATTGTTGTCATATCCTTCACGTCAAGGGCACCAAATAGCGTATTTCAACAGAATAATTCAACACCCTCACGCTGGAAGTCACACCACAAACGCCGTGAGGAATGTGCACATCCATGACTGACCTGACTGGCTCCGTAACTTGTCTGGGACTTGCTGGGAATATGTCTACTTTCCTGCCAAGCTCAACCCAACAATTTTCATAAACCGACAACTGTTTCAGGCATAGCAATAAATGCCTTGTTAACTTTCGGAGGCTGTTTCCTTCCATGCCACAGAGAATACAAGAGCATAGTTTATGTTCTTGGGGTTATATTTCGTACTGATGTTGATCATGGAGATCAGCTGCGAATGGAATGAAAGTTTAATCACTTGGCTTAAGAATCATAAAAGAAGGTTGTATACATGGAAGACATCTGAAGAAAGTGGAAGGTTCTGACCACAATTTATTGGTTATGCACTGTAGATTAAAAATGAAGAAATTGGAAAAAGGTAGGAAATTAAGGAAACGGTACCTTGGATAATTTGAAAGAACCAGAGGTTGCTGAGACTTTCAGGGGCAGCATTATGCAACGGTTGACTATAACAGGAGAAAGGAATACAGGAGAATGTGAATGGGTAGCTCTCAGAGATGAAATAATGTTCAAACGTGTGTGAATTCCTAAGCGACCAAACTGCTGAGGTCATCCGGTCCCTAGACTTACACACTACTTAAACTAACTTATGGTAAGAACAACACACACACATACACACACATGCCCGAGAGAGGACTCTAACCTCCAGCGGGAGAGGCCGCGCAGTCCGTGACATGGCGCCTCTAACCGCGTGGCCACACCGCGCAGCATGAAATGATGACGGCAGTAGGTGATCAAATAGGTAAAAAGTCAAGGCCTAGTGGAAACCCTTGGACAAGACAAGAGATATTAAATGTAATTGATAAAAGGAAAAAAATTAAAACGCAGAAAATGAAGCTGGTGAATGGGAATACTAACGTTTAAAAAATGAGATTGACTGGAAGTTCAAAATGGCTAAGCAGGAATGGCTAGAAACCAACGGCCTCGCCGCAGTGGTAACACCGGTTCCCGTCAGATCACCGAAGTTAGGCGCTGTCGGGCTGGGCTAGCACTTGGATGGGTGTTGGCAAGCGGGGTGCACTCAGCGCATGTGAGGCAAACTGAGGAGCTACTTGATTGAGAAGTAGCGGCTCCGGTCTCGTAAAATGACATATGGCCAGGAGAGCGGTGTGCTGACCACATGCCCCTCCGTGTCCGCATTCAGTGACGCCTGTGGGCTGTGGATGACACGGCTGCCGGTCGGCACACAGCCTGTTCGCACGGAGTAGTAGTAGTAGTAGTAGTAGTAGAATGAATTGCTAGAAAAGAAATGTAAGGGTTTAGACGCGTACTTCACTAGGGGAAAGATAGATACGTCCTACAGGAAAATTAAAGAGGCCTTTGGGGAAAAGACAAACAGCTGTATGAATATCAAGAGCTCGGATGGGAAACCAGTCCCAAGCAAAGTAGGGAAAGGTGGAAGGAGTATATAGAAACAGTGTCTATACCAGGGAGATAAACTTGAAGACAATATTACAGAAAGAGAGTTGGACGTAGATGAAGATCAGACGGGAGATATGATACTTCGAGAAGAATTTGGCAGAGCTCTGAAAGATCTGAATCAAAACAAGGCCCCCGGAGTAGAGGATATTCAGTCAAAACTATTGATAGCCTTAGGAGAGCCAGTCATGACAAAATCCTTCCATCTGATGTCCCCGATGTATGAGATTGGTGAAATAGCTTCATACTTCAAGTAGAATGTAATAATTCCAATTCCAAGGGAAATAGTTGCTGACAGGAGTGAAAATTACCGAAATATCAGTGTAATCAGTCGAATTAAGTCGGGTGACGCTGAGGGTATTAGATTAGGAAATGAGGCACTCAAAGTAGTAAAGGAGTTTTGCTATTTGGGGAGCAAAATAACTGATGATGGTCGAAGTAGAGAGGATATAAAATGTAGACTGGCAATGGGAAAGAAAGCGTTTCTGAAGAAGAGAAATTTGTTAACATCGAGTATAGATTTAAGTGTCAGGAAGTCGTTTCTGAAAGTTTGTATGGAGTGTAGCCATGTATGGAAGTGAAACATGGACGATAAATAGTTTGGGCAAGAAGAGAATAGAAGCTTTCGAAATGTGGTGCTACAGAAGAATGCTGAAGATTAGATAGGTAGATCACATAACTAATGAGGAGGTGTTGAATAGGATTGGGGAGAAGAGAAGTTTGTGGCACAACTTGACTAGAAGAAGGGATCGGTTGGTAGGACATGTTCTGAGGCATCAAGGGATCACCAATTTAGTATTGGAGGGCAGCGTGGAGGGTAAAAATCGTAGAGGGAGACCAAGAGATGAATACACCAAGCAGATTCAGAAGGATGTAGGTTGCAGTAGGTACTGGGAGATGAAGAAGCTTGCACAGGATAGAGCAGCACGGAGAGCTGCATCAAAACAGTCTCACGACTGAAGACCACAACAACAACAACAACAATCAGTGTAATAAATCACGGTTGCAAAATACTAACACGAATTCTTTACAGTAGCATGGAAAAACTGGTATAAGCCGACCTCAGGAAAGATCAGGATGGAGTCCGGAGAAATTGAGGAACACGCGAGGAAATACTCACCCTACGACTTACCTTAAAATATAGGTTAAGGAAAGGCAAATTCACGTTTATAGCACTTGTAGAGCCACAGAAAGCTATCGACAGTGTTGACTGGAATACTCGCTGTGATGTTCTGAAGGTAGTAATGGTACAATACAGTGAGCGGAAGGCTATTTACAACTTTTACAGAAACCAGAAGGCAGGTATAGGAGTCGAGGGGCATGAATGGGAAGCAGTGGTTGAGAAGGGAATGAGACTGGATTGTAGCATATCCCCGATATTATTCGATCTGTACACTGAACAAGAAGTAAACAAAACCAAAGAAAAATTTGAAATAAGAATCATAGTTCAGGGAAAAGAAATAAAAACTTTGCGGTACTTGGAAGAGCAGTTGGAAGGAATGGACAGTGTCTTGAAAGAATGATATAAGATGAACAGCAACAAACGCAAAGCAAGGATATTGGAATTGGAATGGAATTAGGTCATGCTAAGAGAATTAGATTAGAAAACGAGACACTTAAAGTAGTAGATGAGTACTGCTACTTGGGTTGCGAAATAACTTTGATGGCCGAAGCAGAGAGGATAAAAAGTGTAGACTGGCAATGGCAAGAAAAACATTTCTGAAGAAGAGAAATTTCTTTACTTGAAATATAGTTTTAGGCATTAGGAAGTCACTTCTGAAAGTATCTGTCTGGAGTGCAGCCATGTATGAAAGTGAAATATGAACGATGAACAGTTTAGACAAAAATAGAATGGATTTTTTTGAAATGTGATGCTGCAAAAGAATGTTGAAGATTAGATGGGCAGATCACGTAACTAGTGAGTAGGTACTGAATAGAATTGGGGAGACATGAAATCTGTGGCACAACTTGACCAAAAGATGGGATCGGTTGAGAGAACACATTATGAGACATCAATGGATCACCAGTTTAGTAATGGAGGGATGTGTGGTGGGTAAAAATCGTAGAGGGGGAACCAAGACATGGATACAATAAGTAGATTCATAAGGACGCAGGTTGCAATAGTTATTCGGAGATGAAAGGGCTCGCAGAGGATAGAGTAGCAAGGAGAGCCGCATCAAACCAGTTTTGGACTGAAGACCACAACAAGCAATCCGTTAAGTGACCACAAGTTTAATAAATGTCTCACTGTTACTTCTTGGCGTAAAGCTTTTCAATTCCGTTAGTCTATCTACACCAATTGGTTGAAGAATATGTGAAATAAGGCTACAACCTAAAAAAAAATGGTTCAAATGGCTCTGAGCACTATGGGACTCAACTCCTGAGGTCATTAGTCCCCTAGAACTTAGAACTAGTTAAACCTAACTAACCTAAGGACATCACAAACATCCATGCCCGAGGCAGGATTCGAACCTGCGACCGTAGCGGTCTTGCGGTTCCAGAATGCAGCGCCTTTAACCGCACGGCCACTTCGGCCGGCTGCTACAACTTCCATTTATACAGAAATAGGGAGACTCAAGTTGGGAGATGGTCGAAGGGAAATCTGCGTTAATATCTCATGATCAGAAAAGATCTAAGGACGACGAAATGGGACATAGATTTATGACTTCAAGAAACAAGTAGGCCAAACTTGGATGCACAAACTCCTAGCCTCCAACTGATGAGTTTCAAGTAACTTATCGCTCTCCGTTTTATCTCCACTACCTTCAGAATTTTGAATAGTTTATGCCAGTCAACATTATCAAAAGCTTTCTCGACAAATGCTATAACCGAATGTTTGCCATTTTCCAACTATCTTCTACATCAACGCATGGAATCAGCATTGCCTCGCGTGTTCCTGAATTTCTCCGGAACTGAAAATGATTTTCCTCAAGTCGGCTCTACCATTTTGTTCCACGCTTCTGTAAGTAATTCGTGTCAATTTACAACAATGATTTATTAAAATGACGGTTCTATAATGAACCTGTCAGCAACTGCCTACCTTGGAAATAATTTTCACGAAAAGTGGATACCCTTATTAGTCTTTCAGGATACCTTTATCCAGTTTGACGCGTTTTATCTGAATTTACCTCCTCTGTAGATAGTTTTGAAGCTGCACGGTGACAAATCACTAGATACACCTGACGGATACAGAACCGTTCCCCTCGCAACAGACCTGTCACAGAGCCGAATGAGGGTCAAACAGAGGTAACTATTGCCCAAGATCATATGAATTTTAATATACAAACCCTGCGATCATTTCTGAAATAACACTGAGATTCAGGTGAAAGAACGCACGTTTCCCCTTTCAGTGACGGGTCAGTGTGCCTTAACTAGTTCACAAAATCGTTCCTGGTTCCCAGTCATGGCAGCGTGTGAGACAGACCATAGTTTTACCCATCGCGCCGTCCTTCTAAGTTGTGTATTTGCCTTGTTTCTGTCTTCTTCTCCTTGAATTTTTATTTTAAAGATGACATAGAACCGAGAGTATGGGTATTTATTTTCACGCATCGCCCGTTGTATTAACTGGTCAGACATCTCATTACGTTGAATCCTGATATGTGACTTCACCCGTAAGAGTACCAATAAATTAGTATCTCTGCATCTCTCAAAATACAGAAGGCATAACCGTTATTAGATTACGCTGAAAGTCCCACCTTCCCCTTTTTACAGCAGCCCTGATAGAGACCCAGTGTGCAACATAATCACAATAGTATCTCCTGACACTTTATCTCCTTATTTGGAGGACCTCCAATACTAATTGCAGCTCTGCAGCGTAATGTGTGCTGATATGAAAGTTTCTGACAGATTAAAACTATGAGCTGGATTGGGAGTCGAACCTAGGGCCTTTGCCTTTCGCATGCAAGTGCTCTACTATGTATGATGCATCCATGTCAGCACTACCGGTAGCTTTGGCAAATTTTGAGCCATTAGCATACAATAATCACATTGTTAAGCACCAGCTCGCAAGCCTATGCACACTGTCCGAGCATAAGTATCAGGACATACCTATTGCCGAGCACTAGTATTGTGTGTATCCACTCTTCACCTTATGACGGCTTGAATTCCACTGTGTACACTTCCACTGATTTGTCTGAATGTCTGTGGAGGGATGGTAGCCCATTCTTCCTCAAGGGGCTAAACCGGAGAAAGATAATGACGCTGGACGCTGTGTTCTGAGCGCAGTCGACGTTCTCATTCATTACAAAGGTGTCCCACTGAATTCAGGTCCGGACTCTGGGTACGTCGGTCTATATCAGGAATGGTATTGTCCACAAATCACCATTGCCCGCCATATGCTGCTGTACTAATGGTGCACTGTCACGCTGCCTAAAAAAATTATCGTCTCCAAACTGTTCCTCTACTGTATGTTGTACTCAGTGTTACAAAACGTGTTCCTATCCTTCCACTTTGAGCGTTTTCTTACCCGAAGTACAGGGCAACGCCTAACCTCGAAAAACAACCTCACACCATAACATCCCCTTCCTCTGTAGCTAACTGTTGGCATTACACATGATGGCAGGTAAAGTTCAGCAGAAAGTCGCTAAACACGAATCATTTCGTCAGATTTTCTCGAGATGTGATCCGTCA
This sequence comes from Schistocerca americana, assembly GCF_021461395.2. NCBI lineage: Eukaryota > Metazoa > Arthropoda > Insecta > Orthoptera > Acrididae > Schistocerca > Schistocerca americana. The sequence goes on from NC_060121.1 coordinate 776,908,861, forward strand.
TTACAAATCATTCATTTACAGTCACACGCTGTCGGGTGGCGTAGCTGTTTAACCTGGTCGACAATTATTTTAAACTCATTACGGATAGTCATTGTGATAGATGAACTGCTGGTAGCACTTTGGTACTCACAGGTGATTCCTTTTGCTGATTTCGTGCAATTTTACAATCATCCTCCACGCTGATCGAAGGTTCATGTCCATGGGTAGGTCTGTATGAGTTCCCTTGATCTTGGTTTGCCTGTGGTTGTTCCTGCGCGTTTCCACTTCGCAATCTCGGCAGACGACTTGGGAAGCATTAGAAAGATTGAAATGACCCCAATGGATTTGTTACTCAAGTGAAATCCAACGCCGGCCGCTGTGGCCGAGCGGTTCTAGGCGTTTCAGTCCGGAACCACGCGGCTGCTACGGTCGCAGGTTCGAATCCTGCCTCGGGCACGGATGTGTGTGATGTCCTTAGGTTGGTTAGGTTTACGTAGTTCTAAGTCTAGGGGACTGATGACCTCAGATGTTAACTCCCATAGTGCTTAGAGCCATTTGAACCATTTGAAATCCAATCACTAGTCCACATCTGGAATCACTCAGCACTCCTGACAGACACATTCTGTTGCTGCTTTTCTGTTGACAACAGAATACTCTCCACCTCATTTTAGGCTGCCAGGTCCATCCACATTAGAGAAGGATGTCCTGATCTTTTGATGAAATAATGTATGGCACTCCGGTAGTCAGTGAAGATCATACCTGAGGAGAAGTCATCGTATATGCAGGTGAATAATAAGTAATAGTGGAAATTGACACAAGTGGAAGCATACAATAGAAATATTCCGTGGTATCATGTATCGATACCACCCTACAAACGTCAAAGTTGACAACGGAATTGCAAGTTTGCGTCAGATTCTGGCGAGTAAAAGGGTTTATTAAGTGTGTGATCAGCCGTTTGCATCTAGGCATCAATGGGAAGCAGTGGTTGAGAAGGGAATGAGACTGGATTGTAGCATATCCCCGATATTATTCGATCTGTACGCTGAACAAGAAGTAAACAAAACCAAAGAAAAATTTGAAATAAGAATCATAGATCAGGGAAAAGAAATAAAAACTTTGCGGTACTTGGAAGAGCAGTTGGAAGGAATGGACAGTGTCTTGAAAGAATGATATAAGATGAACAGCAACAAACGCAAAGCAAGGATATTGGAATTGGAATGGAATTAGGTCATGCTAAGAGAATTAGATTAGAAAACGAGACACTTAAAGTAGTAGACGACTTGGGAAGCATTAGAAAGATTGAAATGTCCCCGATGGATTTGTTACTCAAGTGAAATCCAACGCCGGCCGCTGTGGTCGAGCGGTTCTAGGCGTTTCAGTCCGGAACCACGCGGCTGCTACGGTCGCAGGTTCGAATCGTGCCTCGGGCACGGATGTGTGTGATGTCCTTAGGTTGGTTAGGTTTACGTAGTTCTAAGTCTAGGGGACTGATGACCTCAGCTGTTAACTCCCATAGTGCTTAGGGCCATTTGAAATAATGTATGGCACTCCGGTAGTCAGTGAAGATCATACCTGAGGAGAAGTCATCGTATATGCAGGTGAATAATAGGTAATAGTGGAAATTGACACAAGTGGAAGCATACAATAGAAATATTCCGTGGTATCACGTATCGATACCACCCTACAAACGTCAAAGTTGACAACGGAATTGCAAGTTTGCGTCAGATTCTGGCGAGTAAAAGGGTTTATTAAGTGTGTGATCAGCCGTTTGCATCTAGGTATGAATGGGAAGCATTGGTTGAGAAGGGAATGAGACTGGATTGTAGCATATCCCATATGGTCTAGAACTTAGGACTACTTAAACCTAACTAACCTAAGGACATCACACAACACCCAGTCATCACGAGGCAGAGAAAATCCCAGACCCCGCCGGGAATCGAGCCCGGGAACCCGGGCGCGCGAAGCGACAACGCTACCGCGAGCTGCGGACTCATGTCTGGAGAACATGCTGGCCACTGTAGTCGAGCGACGTCGCTGTCCTGAAGGAAGTGCACGAAGGGGGTGTGAATTGTCGTCCATGAAGACGAATGCCTCGCCAATATGCTGCCGATATGGTTGCACTATCGGTCGGAGGATGGAATTCACGTATCGTATAGCAGTCACGGCGCCTTCCATGACCACCAGCGGCGTACGTCGGCCACGTATAATGCCACCCGAAAAAAAGGGAACCTCCACCTTGCTGCACCAGCTGGACAGTGTGTCTAAGGCGTTCAGCCTGACCGGGTTGCCTCAAAACACGTCTCCGACGATTGTCTGGTTGAAAGCATATGCGACTCTCATCGGTGAAGAGAATGTGATGCCAATGCTGAATGGTCTATTCGGCATGTTGTTGGGCCCATCTGTTCCACGCTGCATGGTGTCGTGGTTGCAAAGATGAACCTCGCCATGGACGTCGGGCGTGAAGTTGCGCATCATGAAGCCTATTGCGCATAGTTTGAGTCGTAACACGACGTTCTCTGGCTGCACGAAAAGCATTATTCAACGTGGTGGCGTTACTGTCAGGGTTCCTCCAAGCCACAACCCATAGGTAGCGGTCATTCACTGCAGTAGTAGCCCTGAGCGAGTACCTGTCTCTCTGTATCTCCTCCATGTCCTAACAACATCGCTTTGGTTCACTCCGAGACGCCTGGACACTTCCCTTGTTGAGAGCCCTTCCTGGCACAAAGCAACAATGCGGACGTGATGGAACCACGGTTTTGACCGTCTAGGCATGGTTGAACTACAGACAACACGAGCCGTGTACCTTCTTCCTAATGGAATGACTGGAACTGATCGGCTGTCGGACCCCGTCCGTCTAATAGGCGCTGCTCATCCATGGTTGTTTACATCTTTGGGCGGGTTTATAATATATCAGAACAGTCAAAGGGACTGTGTCTGTGATACAATATCCACAGTCAACCTCTATCATCAGGAGTTCTGGGAACTGGGGTGATGCAAAACTTGTTTTAATGTGTGTAGGATGGCGGCGGCAGCCAGACAGCCCCACTCGCACTTGGAGCTTCTTCCTACGTGATACTGCGCAATTGACGCCTAATCGCGGCTCTGATTTCACTGTTCGTGCTTTAGTGCTGAGAGCCTCATCCTTGTTGCTTTGTATGAGCTAGACTCTGTTTCTGGCTGCATTATTTGTAATGATTCTTCGTATGCTGGAGCTCCTTCTCTCTCTCTGTCTTCAGGCCACAAGTGGCCCATCGGGACCATCCGACCGCCGTGTCATCCTCACTGAGGATGCGGATAGGAGGGGCGTGTGGTCAGCACACCGCACTCCCGGTCCTTATGATGGTTTTCTTTGACCGGAGCCGCTACTATTCGGTCGAGTAGTTCCTCAGTTGGCCTCACGAGGCTGAGTGTTGGAGAAATACAAATTAAGTAAATCTTCTGTTTACCGTGTTAATCTGTTCACTAATCATTTCTGTTCCCGTCCGGCTTTCGTGTGAGAAAGTTGCTGCATCACTCTGTACACCACCTATCCGAAATTGTGCACAACATGTATGATAACAGAAGCAGAAACGTTCCAGTATATGTGGGCCCATTAATAAGCTGTTTGTGAGACAATTACGGACGTGCAAGTTGCAGGCCATCACTGATTTCCTTATAAAACAATGTCATAATTACAATAAATGTACAGTGGTGAGAAAAAGTCATGGGTTACCTTCTAACATCGTGTCGGACCTCCCTTTGCAGCAATTCGACATGGCATGGGCTCAACAAGTCGTTGGAAGTCCCCTGCAGAAATACTGAGCATTGCTGCTTCTAAAGCCGTCCACAATTGCAACAGTGCAAGAACTGATCTCTTGATTATGTCCCATGAATGTTCGATGGGCTTCACGCCGGGTGATCTGGTTGGCCTGATGATTCGCTGAAACTGTCCGGAATGTTCTTGAAATCAATTGCGAACAATTGCGGCCCAGTGACGTAGCGCATTGCCATCCATAAAAAATCCATCATTGTTGCCTGCAAATGGTCTCCAAGTAGCCCAACATAGCCAATCACAGTCAATGATCCGTTAAGATGGACCAGAGGACTCAGTCCATTCCGTGTAAACACAGCCCACACCATTATAGAGCCACTATCAGCTTTCACAGACCCATGTTGACAATCTGGATCCATGGCTTCCAGTGGTTTGCACCACACTCGATCCCTACCATCAGCTCTTACCAGCTGCAAATGAGACTCATCTGACCACGTCACAGTTTTCCAGTCGTCCAGGTCCAATCGATATGGTCATGAGCCCAGCAGAGGCACAGCAGGCGAAGTCGCGCTGTTTACAAAGACTCTCGCATCGGTCGTCTGCTGCCATAGCCCATTAACGCCAAATTTCGCCGCACTGTCCTAAAGGATACGTTCGTCGTACGTCCCACATTGGCGGTTATTTCACGCATTACTGATTGTCTGTTAGCACTGACAATTCTACACAAATGCTCACCATCTGCAGCATCGTTGACAGAACCGACTGCGGACCTTTGGTGCAGAGCCGGGTGGAGGTTCTGAATCAGAGGATCAGACGGTTTTGCGACCGTGTTGGCTGCAGATTCCTTGACTTGCGCCATAGGGTGGTGGGGTTTCGGGTTCCGCTGAATAGGTCAGGAGTTCACTACACTCAGCTGGCGGCTACACGGGTAACGGAGGCTGTGTGGCGTGGACTGGGCGGTTTTTTAGGTTAGAAGGCCTCAGGAAAGTACGGGGTGGGCTGCAATCTCAAAGGGTGCATGGCAAATACAGGACGTGCTTGGATCAAGGAACAGTCGGAATTGTAATTGTAAATTGTTGTAGTTGTGCTGGGAAAGTCCCTGAGCTTCAAGCGCTAATAGAAAGCACTGAAGCTGAAATCGTTATAGGTACAGAAAGCTGGCTAAAGCCTGAAATAAGTTCTGCAGAAATTTTTACGAAGTCTCAGACGGTGTTCAGGAAAGACAAATTAGGCAGAATTGGTGGTGGAGTGTTTGTGTCTGTCAGTAGTGGTTTATCTTGTAATGAAGTCGAAGTAGATACTCCGTGCGAATTGGTATGGGTGGAGGTTATACTTAACAGCCGAACTAAGTTAATAATTGGCTCCTTCTACCGACCCCCAGACTCCGATGATATAGTTGCTGAACAGTTCAGAGAAAATTTGAGTCTCGTAACAAATAAATACCCCACTCAAACGGTTATAGTTGGTGGGGACTTCAACCTTCCCTCGATATGTTGGCAAAAATACTTGTTCAAAACCGGTGGTAGGCAGAAAACACCTTCCGAGATTGTCCTAAACGCTCTCTCCGAAAATTATTTCGAGCAGTTAGTCCACGAACCCACGCGAATTGAAAATGGTTGCGAAAACACACTTGACCTCTTAGCCACAAACAATCCAGAGCTGATAGCATCATGACTGATACAGGGACTTGTGATCACAAGGTCGTTGCAGCTAGGCTCAATACCGTTTCTTCCAAATCCACCAGAAACAAACGCAAAATAATTTCATTTAAAAAAGCGGATAAAGTGTCACTAGAAGCCTTCCTAAGAGACAATCTCCATTCCTTCCGAACTGACTATGCAAATGTAGACGAGATGTGGCTCAAATTCAAAGATATAGTAGCAACAGCAATTGAGAGATTCATACCTCATAAGTTGGTAAGAGATGGAACTAATCCCCCATGGTACACAAAACAGGTCCGAACGCTGTTGCAGAGGCAACGGAAAAAGCATGCGAAGTTCAGAAGAACGCGAAATCCGGAAGACTGGCTAAAATTTACAGACGAGCGAAATTTGGCACGGACTTCAATGCGAGATGCCTTTAATAGGTTCCATAACGAAACATTGTCTCGAAATTTGGTAGAAAATCCGAAGAACTTCTGGTCGTATTGAAAGTACACAAGCGGCAAGACGCAGTTAATACCTTCGCTGCGCAGTGCCGATGGTACTGTTACCGACGACTGTGGCGCTAAAGCGGAGTTATTGAACGCAGTTTTCCGAAATTCCTTCACCAGGGAAGACGAATGGAATATTCCAGAATTTGAAACACGAACAGCTGCTAGCATGAGTTTCTTAGAAGTAGATACCTTAGGGGTTACGAAGCAAATCAAATCGCTTGATACGGGCAAGTCTTCAGGTCCAGATTATATACCGATTAGGTTCCTTCCAGATTACGCTGATACAATAGCTCCCTACTTAGCAATCATATACAACCGCTCGCTCACCGATAGACCTGTCCCTACAGATTGGAAAACTGCGCAGGTCGCACCAGTGTTTAAGAAGGGTAGTAGGAGTAATCTATCGAACTACAGACCTATATCGTTGACGTCGGTTTGCAGTAGGGGTTTGGAGCATATACTGTATTCAAACATTATGAATCGATCTATTGATAAGTAATCTGCATGGTTTCAGAAAACATCGTTCTTGTGCAACGCAGCTAGCTCTATATTCGCACGAAGTAATGGCCGCTATCGACAGGGGATCTCAAGTTGATTCCGTATTTCTAGATTTCCGGAAAGCTTTTGACACCGATCCTCACAAGCGACTTCTAATCAAGCTGCGGGCCTATGGGGTATCTATCAGTTGTGCGACTGGATTCGTGATTTCCTGTCAGGAAGGTCGCAATTCGTAGTAATAGACGGCAAATCATCGAGTAAAACTGAACTGATATCAGGTGTTCCCCAGGGAAGCGTCTTGGGACCTCTGCTGTTCCTGATCTATATAAATGACCTGGGTGACAATCTGAGCAGTTCTCTTAGGTTGTTCGCAGATGATGCTGTAATTTACCGTCTAGTAAGGTCATCCGAAGACCAGTATCAGTTGCAGAGCGATTTAGAAAAGATTGCTGTATGGTGTGGCAGGTGGCAGTTGACGCTAAATAACGAAAAGTTTGAGGTGATCCACATGTGTTCCAAAAGAAATCCGTTGGAATTCGATTACTCGATAAATAGTACAATTCTCAAGGCTGTCAATTCAACTAAGTACCTGAATGTTAAAATTACGAACAACTTCAGTTGGAAAGACCACATAGATAATATTGTGGTTGCGTTTCACTGGCAGGACACTTAGAAGATGCAACAAGTCCACTAAAGAGACAGCTTACACTACACTCGTTCGTCCTCTGTTACAATATTGCTGCGCGGTGTAGAATCCTTACCAGGTGGGATTGACGGAGGACATCGAAAGGGTGCAAAAAAGGGCAGCTCGTTTTGTATTATCACGTAATAGGGGAGAGAGTGTGGCAGATATGATACGCAAGTTGGGATGGAAGTCATTAAAGCAAAGACGTTTTTCGTCGCGGCGAGATCTATTTACGAAATTTCAGTCACCAACTTTCTCTTCCGAATGCGAAAATATTTTGTTGAGCCCAACCTACATAGGTAGGAATGATCATCAAAATAAAATAAGAGAAATCAGAGCTCTAACAGAAAGGTTTAGGTGTTCGTTTCTCCCGCGCGCTGTTCGGGAGTAGAATGGTAGAGAGATAGTATGATTGTGGTTCGATGAACCCTCTGCCAAGCACTTAAATGTGAATTGCAGAGTAGTCGTGTAGATGCAGATGTAGATGCCGCTCATATCGGTCTTTAAGTGAGAGCCATCGGCTACTATATTGTCCATGATGAGAGGTAACGTCTGAAATTTGGTATTCTCGGCCACTCTTGACACTGTGGTCTTCGGAATATTGTTTTCCCCAAATGGAATGTCCCATGCGTCTAGCTCCATCTACCATTACGTGTTGAAAGTCCGTTAATTCCTCTCGTGCGGCCATAAGATTTGGAAATTTGTGGTAAGGTGTTATGGGACCAAACTGCTGAGGTCCTCGGTCCCTAGGCTTACGTACTACTTAATCTAACTTACGCTAAGGACAACACACACACCCACGCCCGCGGTAGGACTCGAACCTCCGACGGAGGGAGCCGCCCGGACTGCGACCAGACGCCTGAGACCGCGCGGCTACCCCACGCGGCGTGCGACCATAATCACGTCCGAAACCTTTTCACATAAATCACCTGAATACGAATGACAGCCTCGCCAATGCACCGCTCTTTTATGCCGTGTGTATGCAACACTGCAGCCGGGGTTTTCTCAAAAGAGATGTGGACAGCATTCCCGTTGGTGAGGTTGCAGAGCTGGAGCAGTGAATTGTACACTCTTGTCAACATTTGCAACATGTACGGGAGTGTCTCAAAGAACTGGTATCTCTTCGCAGAGATGAGTGCATCCAAATACAAGATCGACATGTGAAACCCATCTTTAACAGGTAAGAGTTACATTAACTTGTAAAAGCTGAGCGCTTGTACGCAAGAAACTACACATTCGCTTCCCCTTGTTCCTTTTACGACCGACCCAGTGCGACGTCACCTAATCGTAGGTCCGCTGTTGTTTTCTATCTACATAAATGATCTTTTGGACAGAGTGGATAGCAATGTGCGGCTGATGCTGTGGTGTACGGGAAGGTGTCGTCGTTGAGTGACTGTAGGAGGATACAAGATGACTTGGACAGGATCTGTGATTGGTGTAAAGAATGGCAGCTAACTCTAAATATAGATAAATGTAAATTAATGCAGATGAATAGGAAAAAGAATCCCGTAATGTTTGAATACTCCATTAGTAGTGTAGCGCTCGACGCAGTCACGTCGATTAAATATTTGGGCGTAACACTGGAGAGCGATATGAAGTGGGACAAGTATGTAATGGCAGTTGTGGGGAAGGCGGATTGTCGTCTTCGGTTCATTTGTAGAATTTTGGGAAGATGTGGTTCATCTGTAAAGGAGACTACTTATAAAACACTAATACGACCTACTCTTGAGTACTGCTCGAGCGTTTGGGATCCCTATCAGGTCGGATTGAGGGAGGACATAGAAGCAATTCAGAGGCGCGCTGCTAGATTTGTTACTGGTAGGTTTGATCATCACGCGAGTGTTACGGAAATGCTTCAGGAACTCGGGTGGGAGTCTCTGGAGGAAAGGAGGCGTTCTTTTCGTATATCGCTACTGAGGAAAATTAGAGAACCATCATTTGAGGCTGACTGCAGTACAATTTTACTGCCGCCAACTTATATTTCGCGGAAAGACCACAAAGATAAGATAAGAGAGATTAGGGCTCGTACAGAGGCATATTGGCAGTCATTTTTCCCTCGTTCTGTTTGGGAGTGGAACAGGGAGAGAAGATGCTAGTTGTGGTACGAGGTACCCTCCGCCACGCACCGTATGGTGGATTGCGGAGTATGTATGTAGATGTACATATTCTGCTCAGTAGTAGACTCTCTAGCAACCGTACCATACTAGCAAACCAACTGCGACTTGACCTGATGTTGCTCACACTTTAGTTAACTGATCTGTGCATGGCTTTGTTTAAAAAGAATAGTTCGATAATGACCTAGGATCGAGCTGCAAATGTCTGCTTTCATGCTCAGCAGCAAACTCCCTGCAAATGGTAACCTGAAGCTGAGATCCTGCAGTCAAATAGTCTATGCATTGGCTAGAATGATGAATTAATAAAATAAGATAATAATAAGACATATTAAATAAAGACAATTTGAAGTATCTATATAGGTGACACGAGAGAATTATGTTGAGTAACGTTTACTTAAGGAAGAAAATCTCATATAGATGGAAAGTGGCCATATTAGAACTAGTTGTAACACTGAGAGAAGGATATCGTTGTGAAATGAAGTTGCATTGAGGATTACGAGAATGGTAGTGAAATCCTCGAGCCAAATAGTAATCCACGTCACGCGAAAAAACTAATGCCATTTTCTGATCACAATATACAAAATATTCGCCAACTCGAAATAATTGCCGCGCGGGATTAGCCGAGCGGTCTGGGGCGCTGCAGTCACGGACTGTGCGGCTGGTCCCGGCGGAGGTTCGAGTCCTCCTTTGGGCATGGGTGTGTTTGTTTGTCCGTAGGATGATTTAGGTTAAGTAGTGTGTAAGCTTAGGGACTGATGACCTTAGCAGTTGAGTCCCATAAGATTTCACACACATTTAACATTTTTTCAAAATAATTCAGAGTTCAGAATGACGATTAATACGTTAACAAATGACAGGCAACGAGTAGGAATTCATACCCTATCTATTCTCAATTCCGTAATGCAAGCGGAAAAGGTAAGTTTCTGCATAGTAGCACATTTAGACCTCGCGAAAATTAGAGTACTGTAGCGGCCATTCACCGCCCAGAATCTGTCACCGACACGACTGAATCACACGTTACCACAGATAGGTTTGCCTTCCACCAGATCTCAACGTGAAGTGCCCAAAAACCAAACGTTAAAAATCTTGTAGTGGCTGTTCACCGTACAAAATCAATCACCTACACGACCGAATATTGCACTATTCCACAAGAAGGTCTGCCTTCCTCCAGAACCGTGCAAAAATGTCCAGAATCGCTCCCTTGAGTGCATCATTCACAAAGTACCTCTCTTCACTTGACTCCAGCGGTTTTCCGCCACTGTAACTCTCATTGGCAGAAGGCCATTCACGCCAAAATTACATCATTCTTGTGTTCTACAGACATGATTTTGACTGAACTTGACAACTTTCCGCACTTAACCAATACATGAAAACAATATTTAATTAAAGAAATGTTATAAACATTGTCACACTCAGATAATTCACAATAATTATAAATAAAAGTTTCTTCATAAGTAAATACGCCAGAATTTTTGCGCAAGTGTGTTCACGATAAATGATTACAAAATGTTGTTAAATACTGTTTATACTATTATTTATGTCTCCTTGATAGACGCATCTTTTGGCACTCTTTCCGATAGCGGTATCAGCTAATAAATGCGACTCACCGCGTTTAAATTACACTGGTTTTTTATCAACTGCAATCATATTTTAATAAAGTTATTGGCAAAGAAGTAACCTTTTCCTTACTAACTCCACAAGTTTGACAAGATATGAGGTATTCATGTAGCATTCAGTTGCTGTGTTATTGTGGACGATACGATGTTCTGGAAAAATCGGCACAACGAATGAGATATAAAAGATAATAAATAAATAAATAAAATAGATACATATATATAGCTTTCAGGACAGACAGCTATAGTGCAATGCTGTCGTCTGACAACGCTTGAAGGGTTTAAAAGTTGTCAGTTCAAAGATTCTTCAGAAAATATTTAGTTAGTGTAAAAAATTAACTTCTTTGACACAAAGCTTTACGCCTCGTCTGGGTCCATCAACACTGACATTGGACTGTTCATGACTGGAAACATGCTGCCTGGTCAGACGAGTTTCGCTTCAAATTGAATCAAGCAGATGGACTTGTACGGGTATGGAGACGACCTCATGAATCCATGGGCCTGCATGTCAGCAGGGGACCGTTCAAGCTGATGGAGACTCTGTAATGATGTGGGGCGTGTGCAGTTGGAGTGATATGGGATCCCTGATACGTCTAGATACGACTCTGACAGGTGACACGTACGCAAGCATCCTGTCTGATCACCTGCATCCATTCATACCTATTGCGTATTCCGACGGACTTGGCCGATTCCAGTAGGACAATGCTTCCCCACACGTCCATAATCGCTATAGAGTGGCTCCAGGAACACTCTTCTGAATTTAAACATTTCCGCTGACCACCAAATTCCCCAGACATGAACATTATTGAGGATATCTGGGATGCTTTGCGACGTGCTGTTCAGAAGAGATCTCTACCCCCTTGTACTCTTACGGATTTATGTACAGCCCTGTAGGATTCATGATGTCAATTCTCTCCAGCACTACTTCAGAATCAGTCGAGTCCATGGCATGCCGTGTTCCGTCACTTTTGCTTGCTCGCAAGGGCCTACACGATATTAGCCAGTTCGAGCGGCGCGGTCTATTGTCTGACGAATTTGTAGCAGTTCTGAAGCGAATGCCGTGAAGTGTTTCCTTCATTTTAGAAATCGCCCTCGTTCAGTTTTGGAACACAACCTACGACCAGCTTAGAGACAGAAGTGATGACAATTTCTGCAGGACCTGACCATCATTTTGCAGGACTATGCTCAAGCACGTACAGTGCAAGCTGTTACTGATTTGTTTGACTGATAGGACTGCTAAGTGCTATACCACCTACTGCACTCCCCTGAATTACGCCCTCGTGAGTTCAACTCGATTTCTAAACTGAAGGAAACACTTCACCGCATTCGCTTCAGAACTGCAACAATATCGTCGGGCAATAGACCACGCCATTCGAACTGTCAACACAACTGGCACTGCTAAGAGTATCCTACAATCCCACGTCGCTGGAAACGGGTTATACACAATGCTGGTGACTAGTTTGAAGGTCTGTAAAACTTTGAAACACGTATCTATTTTGTACGAGCTGTAAATAAGTAGTTGGCACTATTAATGTTCCAACCCCGGAGGTAACCCAGAAAGTAATGCACCGCATATTTTTTCTCTGCCGAAAACAATGCTACGAATGCGAAATGTTACGTTCAGAATGTATTACACTACTGGCCATTAAAATTGCTACACCAAGATGAAATGCAGATGATAAACGGGTATTCATTGGACAAATATATTATACTAGAACTGACATGTTTGCCACTAAAATTGCTACACCACGAGGATGACGTGCTACTGACGCGAAATTTAACCGACAGCAAGAAGATGCTGTGATATGCAAATGATTAGCTTTTCAGAGCATTCGCACAAGGTTGGCGCCGGTGGCGACACCTACAACGTGCTGACATGAGGAAAGTTTCCAACCGATTTCTCATACACAAACAGCAGTTGACCGACGTTGCCTGGTGAAACGTTGTTGTGATGCCTCGTGTAAGGTGGAGAAATGTATACCATCACGTTTCCGACTTTGATAAAGGTCGGAATTAGTCTATCGCGATTGTGGTTTATCGTATCGCGACACTGCTGCTCGCTTGGTCGAGATCCAATGACTGTTAGCAGAATATGGAATCGGTGGGTTCAGGAGGGTAATACGGAACGCCGTGCTGGATCCCAACGGCCTCGTATCACTAGCAGTCGAGATGACAGGCATCTTATGAGCATGGCTGTAACAGATCGTGCAGCCACGTCTCGATCCCTGAGTCAACAGATGGGGACGTTTGCAAGACATCTGCACGGACAGTTCGACGACGTTTGCAGCAGCATGGACTATCAGCTTGGAGACCCTGGCTGCGGTTACCCTTGACGCTGCATCACAGACAGGAGCGCCTGCGATGGTGTACTCAACGACGAATGTGGGTGCACGAATGGCAAAACGTTATTTTTTCGGATGAATCCAGGTTCTGTTTACAGCATCATGATGGTCGCATCCATGTTTGGCGACATCGCGGTGAACGCACATTGGAAGCGTGTATTCGTCATCGCTATACTGGCGTATCACCCGGCGTCATGGAATGGGGTGCCATTGGTTACACGTCTCGGTCACCTCTTGTTCGCATTGACGGCACTCTGAACAGTGGACGTTACATTTCAGATGTGTTACGACCCGTGGCTCTACCCTTCATTCGATCCCCGCGAAACCCTACATTTCAGCAGGATAATGCACGACCTCATGTTGCAAGCCCTGTACGGGCCTTTGTGGATACAGAAAATGTTCGACTGCTGCCCTGGCCAGCACATTCTCCAGATCTCTCACCAATTGAAAACGTCTGGTCAATGGTGGCCGAGCAGCTGACTCGTCGCAATACGCCAGTCACTACTCTTGATGAACTGTGGTGTCGTGTTGAAGCTGCATGGGCAGCTGTATCTGTACACGCCATCCAAACTTTGTTTGACTCAACGCCCAGGCGTATCAAGGCCGTTATTACGGCCGGAGGTGGTTGTTGCGGGTACTGATTTCTCAGGATCTATGCACCCAAATTGCGTGAAAATGTAATCACATATCAGTTCTAGTGTAATATATTTGTCCAATGAATACCCATTTATCATCTGCATTTCTTCTTGGTGTAGCAATTTTAATGGCCAGTAGTGTATAATAGAAACTAGAACACATGTAATCTACAAACACACATCTGAATTTTTAATATAATCAGTTGTTTTTGCATCCTCAGGCACCGATAAGTGGTGCGAAACCGGTTGTAGATTTAACAAAAGTCATTGATACAGCCAGTGCGGAATTCTCTTTCGAAAAATGCCGAAGTTTGGCTGTGGTTGCCCGCCCTACAAAACAACATATAATCAGTTGTGTCGTTCGTTGCCGTTAGAAAATCGTGGGAAGTACCACGACAGGTCCTCTTGGGACATTCTGTAACTGTGTGACTAACGGTTTGCCTGGCTGCTTCACAATCGTAGTTTGGAGATCGAGCCTTACCCCATCTGTAAAGAAAGTCTATGTTTTCGGCATCATTGGTGCATATACTGTTAAAAAGTGTCCATATTCTGCGTGATTGGCAAAAGGCAGGGAGTTTCTTTCTTATGCCGTTTTTACGGCCAGAGGTGGTTGTTCTGGGTACTAATTTCTCAGGATCTATGCACCCATTTGCGTGAAAATGTAATCACATGTCAGTTCTAGTATAATATATTTGTCCAATGAATACCCGTTTATCATCTGCATTTCTTGCTGGTGTAGCAATTTTAATGGCCAGTAGTATATATATATATATATATATATATATATATATATATATATATATATATATACGTGTGTGTGTGTGTGTGTGTGTGTGTGTGTGTGTCTTTATAGCCACTGGACTGCCGACTGGCCTTTAACGAGTGGGGAAACTGCGAGCCTAGATGTACAGGCCTGTGGTGAAGTGTCCCCTCCCTCCTATGGGATGTTGGGGGTCCGGGCGTTGAGTCCTGGAGCTGCCTGTCTAGCCTGCCGACTTCCTGGAATATACGGTACACGGGCAGCACCATGACTCGGCACCAGGACCCCATCAACACCACCGCCACACTACTGACCTCCACGACTGGCCGCGATATTTCTTCCGGAGGCATGCGATTGGTCCACCCATCCGGCAGTCGGCACGCGATTCTGTGCTCCAGGGGCTTTAGAGGAACGACTTAGATACGAACCCGACAGTTCGCCTGGAGATACTGAGTAGCAAGCTCGCCGAAACGTTGCGACAACACGGCGCCATGACTCGACTAATACCAAATAAGATCTCAACTCAGCTGCAGTCATATACGACCTGGAAAGAGGTTTCTATCAAAGCAGTCAGTACGGTCTCTGTAGAAAGCATCAGTCAACGAGACTGGAGATGGCGTTGTGCAGTTGGCTGACCTTGCGAAGCGTTGAGGACTAGTGCGGCCGAGTAGAAGAGCTTGCCGACCAGCCCCAGCAACAGCGGACCCTTGCGGCCGTGGCGGTCGCTCCAGGCGCCCAGCAGCGTTGCCATCAGGATGGGCGGCGCGTGCGACACGATCTGGTTCCACTGGAAGAACGTCGACACCACCACCTGCACACAGTCACGGCGAGAAAGCGCCAGGTCAGGACTTCCACTGTGATGAGAGGGCTCTGAACTGCTCTCAGTTGCGAGCAAGACTGGGCGCCCAACGCAAAGTGATATTTTCACGTGTGCAGATATCTGGTTACTCATCAAGTGACATGGCATCTACATCTACATCTACATCCATACTCCGCAAGCCACCTGACGGTGTGTGGCGGAGGGTACCTTGAGTACCTCTATGGGTTCTCCCTTCTATTCCAGTCTCGTATTGTTCGTGGAAAGAAGGATTGTCGGTATGCCTCTGTGTGGGCTCTAATCTCTCTGATTTTATCCTCATGGTCTCTTCGCGAGATATACGTAGGAGGGAGCAATATACTGCTTGACTCTTCGGTGAAGGTATGTTCTCGAAACTTCAACAAAAGCCCGTACCTAGCTACTGAGTGTCTCTCCTGCAGAGTCTTCCAATGGAGTTTATCTATCAGCTCCGTAACGCTTTCGCGATTACTAAATGATCCTGTTACGAAGCGCGCTGCTCTCCGTTGGATCTTCTCAATCTCTTCTATCAACCCTATCTGGTACGGATTCCACACTGCTGAGCAGTATTTAAGTAGTGGGCGAACAAGCGTACTGTAACCTACTTCCTTTGTTTTCGGATTGCATTTCCTTAGGATTCTTCCAATGAATCTCAGTCTGGCATCTGCTTTACCGACGATCAACTTTATATGATCATTCCATTTTAAATCACTCCTAATGCGTACTCCCAAACCTTTAGGATCAGAATCATACAGACGATAGAGGTTCCTCAGCTAAGTGCACTGAGATAAGAACCTAAAGGTAGGGAATAAATATTTCATGCAGCACGAAATTCAGAATGAGCAATAGGTGTGGTGAGCTTCGGAAACTGCTTAGTTTCGCAAGAAACAGTTGCTGACAAGGAAGGATAAGAATACAGCAATCAGTTGCAATCCCAATGGTTTTTATCACTCTTGCACATCTAGATTTCAGCTATAAATAGCCATCTTCAGTGCTTTTGAGCGAGTTATCACTCTTGCATATCCTGATTGCAGTTATAAATAGCAATCTTCAGAGCATTTGCACTGAATATGGCTATTTATAGCTGAAAACTGGGTAAGTACAAATAATAAAAACTAATAGGATTGAGACTGGTTGTTGTATTCCTGTCCTTGCTTAGAATAACATAAACACTCTGCACAACGGTTCCACCTGGAGTGGAACGTTCTGGCGCTATCTTGCAAAGCAATCTACAGATCTTCACGTTGGAGTATACTACTCTTAACAGTTCTTGAGTGGTCGGCGAAGATGACGCATTTAATGTATGGATCATCAGAAATATTGTACACGGAAGCCGCAATAATGTACAGAAAAAAGATCCACACTACGTGTTATCCATCTTGAAAGAAATTTATCACCATGTATGGAAACTTACGAGAAACTAAATTGTTCCAAACAGAGCTGGCCCAGATTTTCAAAATGAAACTCTCACACAGTATACTTCGAGAAGATAATATTGGGTTGTGTGTGGGTTCCTTCAACTTGGCAGTGAAATACAGACTTCTGAGAGTATACTTTGAAGAGTATTTGTACATGACAGGTGAGTAACTGCTGCTGAACTGTGCGTATAAGGAATGGAACCAAGTGAAGTTAAACGACGAATTTAGCTCAGCCAATGGATTGTCCACCGCAGCACAGCAGTGAGAACTTCTTGTAGTTTTTACTGTTCATGGACGATGCCTGGTTCAACCGAGGTCGCTTTTTTTTTAAGTGCCTTAATAGCCATGTTTGGGATGACGAAATCCGTGCGTCACGCACGTCTCAGATCAGCAGCAAGAATTCTAGATAAACCTGTGGACTGGAATCATACAGGGTGCTCTAACATTCCTCCTACAAACTTCTAGGAATTTTAGAGGGGACTGAGTAGACAATCATTTATTTCAAGTTTCTGCTACCAGTCACTTTTTATTTTATGCTTAATCTAACATAATGCAATGCATTTCGAACATGTTTTGTTCATTTTCAAGCGTTTGTACATACATACATACAACGAGAAATGTTACTTAAAAGCCGGCCGGAGTGGCCGAGCGGTTCTAGGCGCTACAGTCTGGAACCGCGCGACCGCTACGGTCGCAGGTTCGAATCCTGCCTCGGGCATGGATGTGTGTGATGTCCTTAGGTTAGTTAGGTTTAAGTAGTTCAAAGTTCTAGGGGACTGATGACCACAGAAGTTGAGTCCCATAGTGCTCAGAGCCATTTTTTTTGTTACTTGAAAATTAACAGTTTTAAACTAGATTAATCTAGAACACTTTGTTTTTTACTGTAGCTGCTGGTGTGGCATTTCGGGGGAAGGAGGGGGGGCAGAAATCAAAGTCAGTGATGTCTTCAGTTGGTTTTCTTCTTTGTTGTTGACTACGTATATTGCATCTTCTTGCTGCTTGACTTGTATCACTGGTGTACTGCCACACCAGCAGCTACAGTAAAAAACAATGTGTTCTAGATTAATCTAGTTTTAAACTGTTTATTTTTAAGTAAGATTTCTCGTTGTATTTATGTATTACAAACGCTTGAAAATGAACAAAACATGTTCGAAACGCGTTGCATTATGTTAGATTAAGCAGAAAATAAAAAGTGACTGGTAGCAGAAACTTGAAACAAATAATTTTCCCACACAGTCACGGTTTAGAAACATAGCCATTATGGCTGAAAATAATTGAGTAGACAATATTTGGAATTGGAACCTGTGTCCGAAAACGTACCCTTCCCTGCTACAACCATTTGAAAAAATGTTGGTAACACGACCAGTTTTACAAGTAATTTATTAGGCATGACCCAGTACATCGCTCATTTTACAATTCCAGTCATTAACAACCCAAGAAACAAAAAGTAAACTTAATCAGTTTTCATAAACACTGTCGTTTACAGCTGAGTCTGTCAACAGAGCAGGTTTCACTAGGCAAGGCCTGCTCCTCAGTAAGTACAGGAAGGGGAGACTGGCAAAGCTTGGAGGCGTCAGAGTAGTGGCGGGTCATGGGATCACTCATGGGGTAACACCTGTAGTACTTGGTGTTAGAGCCGCACATTTTTAGATTGAGGTCAGCTGATAGGTATTCCTGCTTACAGGAAGTCTTTCTAACAAAGGAACCACTTTCTACAAAGGTTAGGTGTTCAAGCTGTGAGGGAATTAGCACATTTCATCAAAATATACAATGTATTAGAGATAAAGTTAGTGAACTGCTTAAAGGTGTTGACTCCGACATTATTGGTATTTCAGTGCACTTCTTAAATAATGTGACAATTCAGAGGCTTACTTTACTTGGATATAAGTTAGCTGGCACTTTTTCTAGGAGTTCTCTGAAGTACGTGAAAAACGATATTCTATTCGAGTCCGTCGATCTATCAAAGCACTGCACGGAAACGGTATTTGAATGTTGTGCCGGTGTGGCTGAATTTATTGGAACTAAACTTCTAATTGTTGTTACTTACAGGTCCCCTGACTCTGATTTCAGAACATTTCTGCCCAAGCTGGAGTGGCTTCTTTGTTCACTTTACAGGAAGTACAAAAATCAGTTGTAAGTGAAGACTTTAACATTATTTGTGTAAGGGAGTGTGCAGGAAAGAGGATATTGGTAGATCTCCTTAATTCGTATCATCTGATGCAAACTATATTCTTCCCAACGGTAGTACAGGGGAACATAGCGCAACCATAGACTACATTTTTGTTGGTTCTTCATTACTAGAGAGATATTCTATTAGCAAAAATGTGAATGGCCTTTCCGACCATGATGCATAAATTTTAACGCTAATAGCCTTTTGTGCTAAATCGCGTTACATATAACTATAAACTACTTAGAAAAGCTAATCTAGTTACAGATGAGACCTTTCTAAACCTCATTTAAGGAACAAGAGTGGCAGGATGTTTATAGTGCCGATAACCTAGACGATAAATATAATGGTTCCTTCAACACATTTCTCATTCCCTTTAAAAGTTGCTTTCCGTTAGAACCTACAAAACATGGTACTAGCACTAACAGGCAGCCTCAGTTATTGACTAGGAGGATAAGAATATAATGTACAACAAAGTGGGAATTATATCCAAATGTTAGAAGCCATCACAATCGCGTTGCAGTAGCCCATTACAAACAGTATTGAAATGTGCTTAAAAATGTTATTAGGAAGGCAAAAAGGACGTTGTACGCAAATAGAGTAGCTAATCAAAGGATAAAATTAAAAACATACGGCCAGTCGTGGAGGAAGTGTTTCGTCAGCAGCACCAGGGTGAGGATACAAAGTCAGTAAGTAGTAGAAACGTTTCAGTTACTTATAAGCCGGATATATATACTGTACTTGATAATCACTTTCTTAATGTAGCAGGTGAACTTAATAAAAGCTTATTTCCTACAGGAAATCATATAACTCTCTTATAAAATAGCTTTCCCAGATTGTTATCTGAAACACTCCTCCACGATACTGACAAGGGAGAAATTGGGCCAACAATTAAATCGCTAAAGATCGAGGACTCTTATGGATACGACGGGGTACCTAACAGAATACTTCTAATTGATGTTACTTACAGGTCCCCCGACTCTGATTTCAGGACATTTCTGCATTTCTGTTCTGCATATATTATCCCAGTACTTAAACGTATCTGTAACTTTTCCTTTCGGAATGGTCAGTTTCCTGACTGTTTAAAGTATTCAGTAGTGAAGTCACATTGTTAAAAATGAGCCCGCCCGGTTGGCCGTGCGGTCTAACGCACGGCTTTCCGGGCGGAAGGAGGGCCTGGTCCCCGGCACCAATCCGCCCGGCGGATTTGTGTCGAGGTCCGGTTAACCGGCCAGTCTGTGGATGGTTTGGCCGACCGCGGTGGCCAAGCGGTTCTAGGCGCTTCAGTCTGGAACCGCGCTGCTGCTATGGTCCCTGTTTCGAATCCTGCCTCGGGCATGGATGTGTGTGATGTCCTTAGGTTAGTTAGGTTTAAGTAGTTCTAAGTTCTAGGGGACTGATGACCTCCGCTGTTAAGTCCCATAGTGCTCAGAGCCATTTGAACCATTTTTTTAAAAAAATGAGAAAGGGATAATGCAGATTCGAGGGTAGTTTGAAAAAGTTCTCGGAACGGAACAGAAAAAAGTACTTAAATCACTGATTTTTTTATATTTTTGAATGTAATCTCCTTGTAGATTAATGTGCTTGGTCCAACGACGTTCCAGTGCCTCGATCCGATCTCGAAAATGAGTTTCCTCCAGGCCTGCAAAATAGCTGTCAACTCAGGCTATCAAATCTTCGTTTGAAGCGAATCTTCGTCCGCCAAGAAAAATTTTCAGTTTTGGGAAGAGATGGAAGTCTGACGGAGCCAATCAGGTGAATAAGGCTGGTGTGGCAACAATTCGTATCTTAGTTCGTGTAATTTTGCCATGGCGACGGCACATGTTTTTGATCCAGCGTCAATAGTCGCGGCACCCATCTTGCAGATAATTTTTTTCATTTCTAATTCTTCAGTTAAAATGTGATACACCCATTCAGATGACATCTGACAAGCGTGAGCAATTTCACGCTCTTTCAATCGGCTATCCTCCATGACCATCTTGTGCACTTTAGCAATGATTTCTGGAGTAGTTACACATCTTGGCCGACCACAGCGCGGATCATCATCTAAGCTCTCCCAACCAAATTTAAATTCATCTGTCTACTTGACAACAGTTGAATATGAAGGAGCAGAGACCCCCAGCGTATTCTGGAAACCGGCATGAATGTCCTTTGCTTTCATACCTTTGTTTACGAAGTACTTAATTATTGCTCGAATCTCGATGTTTCCCATCTTTGCAAATCACTACGCGGGAACAACAACAGACCCACGTCACCGCCACAGCTCTCTTCCAACAGCTCTGACGTGGCACGTGTTTACAGGCAACAGTCCAATGAATATCACGCGAACTACTGGTTGCGCTACCGCTGACCTTGGTAGTGAAGCATGTTGCGTGCTGTACTGACATAGTATCATATAATATAGTCATGACGTAAGTTCGTGGCTTGTAGAAAATAAATTGATGCTGAATCACAGTAAGACTCAGTTTTTACAGTTTCTAACACACATTTCAACAAAAACTGACATTTCGATCACAAAGAATGCACATATGATTAGTGAGACCGAGCATTTCAAATTCTTAGGCGTTTGGACAGATAGTGAGCAGTCACAGTAAGCCCATGTTTAGAGTCTTGTTCAAAAACTAAATGTTGCTTTATTTAAAATTAGAACAGTACGTGAAATAAGTGATCAGGGTTGCCACACGTTTCCCAAGTCAAATTCCCTGATATTTTCCTGATTTTCAGACAAGTTTTAGCATTTTTCTCTGACAAATTTTGAGATCTCAAGGATAAGTAAAGACAAGCTGACAAAAGAATGTAAGGGATTCTGTATTTCTAAACTCAAAAATCTTAAGTAGCCGACTAACATCAACATCTGTTGTAACGGACTGTTTTTAGATGGAGAAAGCAAACCGAACGGTACACATATTTCATTAAGACCAATGTTGTTACTTTATTTCAATAAAGCGAACACATTTGGTAATAAAAATACGCATTTCGTTGGAGTCGCAAGAGAGCTTTAAAATACCTTCACTGCTTTCAGAAATAACCTCAGAAAAAAGCAGGTCTCTTGAAGGAAACATATAAGGTGGGGAAGAGTTGTGTAAATCAACACTATAGGTGACCGCTAATAAAATGTTGGTTTTACTACGTTCATAATTGTCGGTTACTACCCACTGTGTGAAGTCAATTATTCTACAGGTATTATCTGATTTTTGCTTTAAGAAATACATGAATACAAAGCGTACAAACTCCCAGCGACTGCCACAATTTTCTTCTTCTTATTGTCTACACTTTCTAACGTATAAACTACTTTCGAAGTGCCAAACTGTACTAAAATAAATAGACTACTGGCCATTAAAATTGCTACACCAAGAAGAAATGCAGATGATAAACAGGTATTCATTGGACAAATATATTATACTAGAACTGACATGTGATTACATTTTAACGTAATTTGGGTGCATACATCCTGAGAAATCAGTACCCAGAACAACCACCTCTGGCCGTAATAACGGCCCTGATACGCCTGGGCTTTGAGTCAAACAGAGTTTGGATGGCGTGTACAGGTACAGCTGCCCATGCAGATTCAACAGGATACCACAGTTCATCAAGAGTAGTGACTGGCGTATTGTGACGAGCCAGTTACTCGGCCACCATTAACCAGACGTTTTCAATTGGGGAGAGCTCTGGAGAATGTGCTCGCCAGGGCAGCAGTCGAAGATTTTCTGTATCCAGAAAGGCCCGTACAGGACCTGCAACATGCGGTCGTGCATTATCCTGCTCAAATGTAGGGTTTCGCAGGGATCGAATGAATGGTAGAGCCACGGGTCGTAACACATCTGAAATGTAACGTCCACTGTTCAAAGTGCTCTCAATGCGAACAAGAGGTGACCGAGACGTGTAACCAATGGCACCCCATACCATCACGCCGGGTGATACGCCAGTATGGCAATGACGAATACACGCTTCCAATGTGCGTTCACCGCGATGTCGCCAAATACGGATGCGACCATCATGATGCTGTAAATAGAACGTGGATTCATTCGAAAAAATGACGTTTTGCCATTCGTGTACCCACATTCGTCGTTGAGTACACCATCGCAGGCGCTCCTGTCTGTGATACAGCGTCAAGGGTAACCGCAGCCGTGGTCTGCGAGCTGATAGTCCATTCTGCTGCAAACATCGTCGAACTGTTCGTGCAGATGGTTGTTGTCTTGCAAACGTCCCCATCTGTTGACTCAGGGATCGAGACGTGGCTGCACGATGCGTTACAGCCTGTCATCTCGACTGCTAGTGATGAGAGGCCGTTGGGATCCAGCATGGCGTTCCGTATTATCCTCCTGAACTTACCGATTCCATATACTACTAACAGTCATTGGATCTCGACCAACGCGATCAGCAATGTCGCGATACGATAAACCGTAATCGCGACAGGCTACAATCCGACCTTTATCAAAGTCGGAAACGTGATGGTACGCATTTCTCCTCCTTACACGAGGCATCACAACAACGTTTCACCAGGCAACGCCGGTCAACTGCTGTTTGTGTATGAGAAATCGGTTGGAAACTTTCCTCATGTCAGCACGTTGTAGGTGCCGCCACCGGCGCCAACCTTGTGTGAATTCTCTGAAAAGCTAATCATTTGCATATCACAGCATCTTCTTCCTGTCGGTTAAATTTCGCGTATGTAGCACGTTATCTTCGTGGTGTAGCAGTTTTAATGGCCAGCAGTGTAAAATGGCTATAAAACGCCGCACTGTACAATGTACCTGCAGTGAGACAGTCGCAAGTCCTCTAATCCATCACCTGTGGCCTCTGGCCTGCCGAGGAGCATCACAGTCCTGGGTACATGAATAAACCATGAAAATCCGCCGTATTACGCCACACACTGACAAACCCTGCCTGTGGGCAGACCAGTGAGAGTAGATCCGATAGGTAGAGCCCACACATTAGTAGGAAACTATGGGCTTCAAATCGGCAGGCCCGATCCGTTAGATACACCCACAGAAATAGCCTGCGGTTTTGGCCCGTCTTGGTAGTCCACTCGTGTGGCCAGTATTCACGTGTCACAAACACCATACTGATGAAATGAGACCGCGGTGATCACCAACGCAACAGATAACTTGCGAAAATACTCTGAGAACCTATACTAATGAGGATAGGTAGCAACTAGCCGTAACGATGATCGCTGAGACACAGACAGGCACATAGAAAATACAGTCACACTGTCACAATCAAATTTTTGGCCACAGTCTTTGGCAGAAAACGAGAGCGCACACACATTCACATAATCACTCAGACACAACTCATGCACACACGACCGCTGTCTCCGGCCACTGCGTCAACAGTCTCTGAAAATCAGATCCAAACAAACCGCTGCCCACGCCTCCCTGCCTCTCATCGGCAGCTGCTAGGCTAGCAGCAAGTAGTGGTGGCAGCACTGACTGCAAGATGAAGGGAGGGTAAGGGGAGAAGCAGTAAAAACGAGAAAGTAGGGAAGCGGCGCGCGTACTAAACTGCGCCCAGCCAGTGACGATGCATGACATCTCAGTAAACAAATAATTTCATGCTACTGAGACAAAAACGGGATTTTCCAGTGTTTTTTTTTTTCAAATTTCCCTGAATTTCCCTGATACGTTTAAATTCGTTGATATTCCCTGATTTCAAGAACTTGTGGCAACCCTGGTGATAGTTCAACACGAAAAGTGGTCTAGGATGGGATGGGGTGTTTTGGGGGAGGAGACCAAACAGCGAGGTCATCGGTCTCATCGGATTAGGGAAGGATGAGGAAAGAAGTCGGCCGTGCCCTTTCAAAGGAACCATCCCGGCATTTGCCTGAAGCAATTTAGGGAAATCACGGAAAACCTAAATCACGATGGCCGGACGCGGGATTGAACCGTGGTCCTCCCGAATGCGAGTCCAGTGCGCTAACCACTGCACCATCTCGCTCGGTGAAAAGTGGTCTACTTTGCTTATTTTCATTCACTTGTGAAGTATGGTGTTATTTTTCGAGGCTACTACTCTGATTAAAAAAGGGTATTTTTGGCTCAGAAACGTGTGGTTGGAGCAATATGTGCTGTAAGTTCACAAAGCTCTTGTCGACCTCTGTTCAGTAGTCTGGGAATTCTGACATTGGCCTCTCAATACACATTTTCTTAAATGTCGTTTGTTGTCAACAATATCAGCCTATTCCCAGGAGTTAGCAGCTTTCACTCGGTTAATACTAGGCAGAAATCCAGCCTACATTTGGACGAACGCCTCTCCTTGACTCTTGAGCAGAAACGCGTGCAGTATTCTACTGCATCCATTTTCAATAAACTTCCACAATAATTTAAACATCTTGGCAGTAATACACGCACTTTCAAGTCTAAGAGTTTCCTCATGGCCCATTACTTCTATTCTGTCGAGGAACACCTGAGAAAATTAAAAAATTAAGCTGATTCCTGAGGTATGTTGTTGATCGCGTTTATTTAAACTTATGACTTGTCTGCATAGGATTCGTAAACGTTTCATTTTGTCTTTTATTACTCTTCTATTATAATTTCAC
The DNA here is from genome assembly GCF_021461395.2 of Schistocerca americana. Classification (NCBI taxonomy): domain Eukaryota; kingdom Metazoa; phylum Arthropoda; class Insecta; order Orthoptera; family Acrididae; genus Schistocerca; species Schistocerca americana. The sequence continues at coordinate 776,934,342 of NC_060121.1, forward strand.
GTACTGACTCGTTCCACGACCATGGAGACTGGTGGTTCAATTTGGTCCTATGAAACACAACATGTAAAATATAAATTTAAAAAACATAAACTTAAACCATTTTGTCCTTTTCAAAGGAGGGTTACCATTCTGATCCAATACAATAAGGTTCCATGTAGTGACCACCAAGTTCGGTGCAGACATTGTACCTACGAATGATGAAATGGTACACCTGCTCCATCACACTTGGTATCTCTGCTGTCTGTCCTGCATCGACCACAACTCGTGAAACCAGCACTTATCCCGTCTCTACAGGAGTCTCATAAGCCAAACTCTTCATTCGATTCCAGACGAAAAACGCCGGTGATTGCAGAGGCCATGCGATTGGACCACCGCGGCCATCTGCTTCCGAATCATTGGTCCAGATGTTCCCAAGCATCATGTGAGTAGTGAGCAGAAGTGACGTCAAGCGGAAACCAAATGTCTTGACAGACGTTCAGTGGTACAACATCCAACATACTTGTTGTACGAAGGTCAAGCAGGTGGGGCCCGTGATCTTGGGTGGCAGCAAGTACAGTCCAATCATATTGCTATCCAGAATACAAGGTCACACATTGATACCAAATCTGATGTTCGAATGCCTGGACATGCGTGGCACGTGGGCTTTCGTCTGCCCAGACAAGGTTGTTTCGGGAATTGAAAACACAATTCCTAGTAAATTTACATTCATCTGTGAAGAGAATGCGCCGTAGAAATACTAGGGATTCGCTGATGCAGCGGCGCAGAAACTGCGTACGGAACTTAATGCGTGGTGCAAAATCGGCTGGCATTAGTGACTGTATCCTTTGGAGGAGGTATGGATGTAGTTGTTGGCCATATACCAGACAGTGCTGCGAGCAACTTTCATTGCATGCTCATGTACTCTCTTCAACGAGATGCAGTACGCTCTCTCCAACTCGTGTGTGTAACGTCCTCCTGAGCACCACAGTCATGCCTGCTGACGGTGAAGATAATCCTTTCTCGAAAAGCTGCTGCATAATTGTAGTGTAAAGGGTATGCGATGGAGTCGGACGTCGTGGATAACAATCTTTGTAAAGGCGACGAGCAGATCTTCCATTACCATAAACTTTGCCATTCGGCATATTATGCAAAATAGTACTCAACCATGTTGCTCTAACACTCCCAGCCATGTGAATGAGTATCGAACCAGGTCAGAGAGATAGGACAGACTTAAAATGACATCAGCCGATGCGACGTAAGCAGCCCCCACCACCGCTACCCTGTTGCATAGCTACCTAGTAAACGTGTTTTCACACGGCTGCAGCACGGAACTGTACGTTTACGGACATAGGTTCCAGTTCAAAACATCGTTTGCTCGGCCCCCTGTACAAGTCCTAAAAGTTTGTAAGGGGAATTTTATAGCACCCAGTGTAAGATTCATTAATAAGTTCTTGTTTGCTGCTACCACGTTTGAATGGTGCAGGTTACTTGATGTTCATTTTCGATGTGTTGTTCACCATTGAATGTATCCACCAACATAGAAAAAAAAAAATGGCTCTGAGCACTATGGGACTTAACTTCTGAGGTCATCAGTCCCCTAGAACTAAGAACTACTTAAACCTAACTAACCTAAGGACATCACACACACCCATGCCCGAGGCAGGATTCGAACCTGCGACCGTAGCGGTCGCGCGGTTCCAGACTGTAGCGCCTAGAGCCGCTCGGCCACCCCAGCCGGCTCCAACACAGATTCGCTGTGTTGTGGAATTTATAAAACATAAGCTCTTATGTGAGTCGCTGTGTGTGTGTGTGTGTGTGTGTGTGTGTGTGTGTGTGAAATCTTATGGGACTTAACTGCTAAGGTCATCAGTCCCCAAGCTCACACACTACCTAACGTAAATTATCCTAAGGACAAACACACACACCCATGCCCGAGGGAGGACTCGAACCTCCGCGGGGACCAGCCGCGTAAGTCGCTGTGTTGTGGCATTTATAAAACATAAGTTCTTACGTGAGTGAAGTTTCATGTGTGGCCTTTGCACCCCTCGTATCAACCCGCTCGAATTTGAGCCAGCTCTCTGAATTCTCATAAGGGCAAACTTGGATTTCGTTTCGATGTAATAATGAATGTACAGCCAGTTAGTTTGAGCACACTGAGCCTCCACAGTGTATCAGGCTTCTGCCAGAATTAGTTCATCTTTATTCGTAGTTATGTGTAGATTCCACAACTGTGCCCGAGTTGAAAACTTCATGAGACAGAATTCGCATTTCTGGAGCGCAGCGTACTGGTAACTACAACGGAGATAAGGTTAGCTAAGTGAGACAAGTGAATGAAATGCGGCTAGTGAGACAAGTGAATGAAATGCGGCTGGCCTACAAGGATGCAGTACAGCTAGACAGGTCAGTGCCAACATAGTACCAAGCACTCCTGTAAACTGCCGTCTACTGTAACAGAGCGTTATTTTCGACAGTACGTTGTCAATTAGATTTGTCATTCAGTATTCTCTCAGAGTTATTTTTGTTATGCTTGGTACCAATATTGCTACATTCGTATTAGAAATTAGACTGACCACGAGCAGGTACTGGAAATATTGAAGTGCAGTTTAAAGTTTTGTATTACACTTCTGTATGAATCACCATTTTCTAAAAATGGGTGATCACCAGTTAAGTTGTAGCTGTTATACACTCTCTCATATTTATATCAACTTTAACAGTTCTTGGACGAATTGCTTGTACGGCATATTGGAAATCGTGTTTCGACATTCTGGTAAAATTATGCAATAGTTATGTATTCCGCATCAGTTCTCGAGTTAAATCTTCTGAAGCATTCCGCTACTTAAAAAAGAGAACGCTTCCATAAAGCCCTGTTTCTCTTGTTCATTCTACTTTTATCTTTGTGTGAAGTACAAGCAGTAGAGCAGCACTCAATTCCTCTATCTCGCGTTCGTCCATTTTATGGCAATAGTGTGCCCTCTTGCAAACACTTCTGGTCCGGAAACGTATTGCGGCAAACGTCGGGCAATAGTGGCCGGTAATGTTGTAGTGTATGTGGCTGTAGTTCGTGTGGCTGCAATATTGTTGACAACACTCTCGCGACCGAATTTATGTGCCTCCAGTGCCCGTTTCCCTTGAGGAAGTGTGGCATCGAAGAAAGCATACACTGTAGACCATCACGAAGGACTTGCTACGCCGAGTAAGGGAAGAATTGGATGACCGTGTAGATGTGTCTCTTGTGACTAAGGGTGCATGCATTGAAGGATTGTGATTAACGTTCAAAACTGCACCAATCACTTATAAACACCCTGTATTGGCGGCAATAAGCAATTTTTATGGCACGTGTAAAGGTACACTTAGCGAATTCAGTTTGGGATGCGGGTCAGGAATCAATACTGAGTGTGAGCAGTGGAATGATGTATGCAACATATCCACGGTATTATAGGCCACTACTTCATTTTCATAGATGACAGGACAGTCTCCCGTTCCCATCACAAAGTCAGCCCACCTTACTAAAACAATGGACGTTCAGTTGCGGGCTTTTCACAGGACGTGAATTCTACAGAGCATGCCAATAATGTTTTTGGGGGACGTGCTTTGGAGAATTTTTTGCAGTTAGCGCTCGGATAATTCGGTATCTGCGGATAATATACCGAGAGAAATACGACAACAAACTAATTAAATTAGTGGAGCGTATAATAAATAGGCGGGCATCTTCAATTACGGTCTCCGTTGGATATATTCTTTACTGAACACCTGACAAGTATGGGGTGACGTCTCGTCTTCACACCATACCATTTTTTTCTGTAAACTTTCTGCTTTTTGTTGCAATTAGTCGATCTATAGTGAGAAATTCCTGTAATGTTTGATGCAGGTGGTGTAATACCTACCGGGGGATTATAATTAAAGTGTAGAAAATCCCAGAGGTCCATTGCGGACTTTAATTATCATATGGTAACGAAACTTGGTAGATGGGCTAATGCCTTAATGCAGAACAGCTCGAAAAAAATTAGTTCCAATTTTGGCAACCAGCTCAAAATCTGGCGCTGTACAGTATCTGGATGACATCTCCGGTGCTCATATTGAACAGACCGTGTAAGTGGTGGTTAATAATAAAACCAACATCAAACCTTTCTCACTTCTTTGGCTCTTTTCGTCCACGTCCTGTTCCTAATCCATTAATATGGAAACATTTCAGTAAAATACAGGGAGTCTACAACTTGTACAAAAAAACTAGACTGCAGTTATAAATTTCAAAGGACGGGAAAGGGTAGCAGTATTTGAGAAGAGACAGACTTTTAGCATTTTCCACAAGTTATTCAATCTGTACCTAAAGCATATAGTAAATAAAACCAAGAAGAAATTAAGAAAACGAACTAAAGCTCAGAGAGAAGAAATAAGAAGTTTAACATACGGCTATAACATTGTGGTTGAAAGATCAGTTGAACTGAATGTTTTCTACAAAAAGTTGGAAGATTGATGACAAATAAAACAGTAGAATTAAGGCAGGCGATACTGAGGAAATTACGAAATGAGACACTAAAACTAGTAGATAATTTTTACTGTTTGAGCAACAGAATAACTAAAAATGGCACAAGTAAAGAGAGTATAAAAATACAGTCTGGCAATAGCAAGAGAAGTTTTTCTCAATAAGAGCAATTTGTTAATAGTGAATATAAATTAAAGTATAAGAATGTATTTTCCGTGATTATTTGTCTCGAGTGCAGCCTCTCACAGAAATTAAACGTAGGCAGTATTCAAAAAAGAGAATAAAGTTTCTGAGATGTGACGCTATACAAGAATGGTGAAGATTAGATGGGCAGATCGAATAGCTAATGAGAAGGTACTGAATTCCGAGGAAAAATTTGGCAATAGCTTGACTAAAAGAAGGGATAGTTTGAGAGAACACATTCCGAGACATCAGAATATGGTCAGTTTGGTAATGGAAGGAACTGTGGAGGAAAGAATGCTTGAGGCAGACCTCGTTTTGACTATAGTGAGGATGTACAGCTGGACGTAGGTTGCAGTAGATATCCAAAAATGGAGAGTCTGGCATAGGATAGACCAGAATGGAACGGTGCATCAAACCAGTCTCCGGGCTGATGATCACAATAACAAAAATGTCCATATCATGAAACGGTGTTCGCATATACACAGTCCAATCCCAATAACAACGACAGTACAACAGACGATCTCCTCTTGCCAACTGTTGAGCAGTGTTATAGTGACATTTCTCTTGGCTGCTACTGTCTCTTATCATTATTGTGTTGTGGACTTTGGAGAACGAAGGATTACCTACACTCATGCTCATAAATTAAGGATAATTGCAGAATATGGTGCTACACAACGTGGCACTTCACAAAATTGGCGCTAATAGCATAGGCACATAGGGAAGACACACGACACAGATCTGTAAGTCCACGGTATTGGTGATAAGTTGAGAAAACCGACCCAAAACACACGCCACTGTTTCCATGTACCCCGACATCAATATAGGATATGATCACCATGCACACGTACACAGGCCGCACAGTGGGTTGGCATACTCTGGATCAGGTGGTCGAACAGTTGCTGTGGTATAGCCTCCCATTCTTGCACCAGTGCCTGTTGGAGCTCCTGAAGTGTCGTAGGGGTTTGAAGATGTGCAGCAATACGTCGACCAAGAGCATCCCAGACGTGCTCGATGGAGTTTAGGTCTGGAGAACAGGCAGACCACTCCATTCGCCTGATATCTTCTGTTTCAAGGTACTCCTCCACAATGGCAGCTCGGTGGGGCCGTGCTTTATCATCCATCAGGAGGAAGGTGGGACCCACTGCACCCCTGAAAAGGCGGACATACTGGTGCAAAATGACGTCCCGGTACACCTGACCTGTTGCAGTTCCTCTGTCAAAGACATGCAGGGGTGTACGTGCCCCAATCATAATCCTAACCCACACCATCAAACCACGACCTCCATACAGGTCCCTTTCAAGGACATTAAGGGGCAGGAATCTGGTTCCTGGTTCACGCCAGATGAAAACCCGGCAAGAATCACTGTTCGGACTATACCTGGACTCGTCCGTGAACATGACCTGGGACCACTGTTCCAATGACCAAGTACTGTGTTCATGACACCAGGCTTTACGGGCTCTCCTGTGACCAGGGGCCGGTAGAATACACCTTGCAGGTCTCCGGGCGAATAGTCTGTTCAGTCGTCTGTAGACTGTGTGTCTGGAGCCAACTGTTCCAGTTGCTGCAGTAAGGTCCCGAGCAAGGCTACCTGCAGTACTCCGTGGCCGTCTGCGGGCACTGATGGTGAGATATCGGTCTTCTTGTGGTGTTGTACACCGTGGACGTCCCGTACTGTAGCGCCTGGACACAGTCACCATTAGCACGTCTGAAAACATCTGCACACTTACTCGCTGCACCGTACTCTGACATGCACCAAAACACCTCTGCGTAGGTGGACTGCTGCCAGCGCCACCGTGCGACGACTGCAGGTCAAATGCACCGCACGGTCATACCCCGAGGTAATTTAAACGCGCAAACCGTCCACCAGAGCGTTGTTTCACCATGTATCAGCATTATCCTTAATTTATGAGTATGAGTGTACGTAGATGTAGAAGGTGACGAGTTCGTACCTGCACCTCTGTGTTGTCATCCTTGAACGTCTCGTTCTGCAGATTAGAACAGATCTCGTCGGAGAGGCGGAGGTCGACCCTGCAGGCGCGGTCCACGAAGAACGCCTGCTCGACCACAGAGGTGATCATGAAGGCGAACATGTAGAGGAACATAACCGGCTCCACGGATATGGCCGACACCCACCTGCAGCAGCCGCCTTCTCTGCCATCTCTGATGTCATCTTCCTGCAAACAGCAATCGACGTGGTCAAGCATCCATGCACCGAAAAGTTTAAACAATAATAAAGCTACGAGATGTTCCAGCTGAACGTAGCACTGAGTATCGCCATAAATTTACATTTTCAGCTGTGGATGGCACACAAACACAAATCAACAACATAAGCAGTACAGAGATCATACAGATGTAAATATACAGTGGCTTCTACACTGAGGTGACCAAGTCATCGGATAGCGATGTGCACATATACGAGGAGCGTTTGAAAAGTCCGTGCAATCATAAAAACTGCTTACGTGTTTGGGGTATTTTCTTTTAGTTTTCGACATAGTCTCAAAAAATGGTTCAAATCGCTCTGAGCACTATGGGACTTAACTTCTGAGGTCATCAGTCCCCTATAACTTACAACTACTTAAACCTAATTAACCTAAGGACATCACACACATCCGTGCCCGAGGCAGGATTCGAACCTGCGACCGTAGCGGTCGCGCGGGTCCAGATTGTAGCGCCTAGAACCGCTCGGCCACTCCGGCCGGCGACATAGTCTCGTTTTAGACTTATACACTTCGTTCTATGATGTTCTATTTTGTTGACCCCTTCCGAATAATAGGAATTGTCCAAGTCTGCAAAATAGCTATTAGTTGCCGCAATCACCTCCTCGTTTCAACAAAATCTTTGTTCCACCAGCCATTTCTTCAAATTGAGGAACAAATAGTAGTCCGAGGGAGCCAAGTCTGGAGAATAGGAGGGATATGAAAGGAGTTGGAATCCTGTTTCCATTAATTTTGCGACTACAACTGCTGAGGTGTGTGCTCGTGCATTGTCGTGATGGAAAGGGACTTTTTGCGGTCCAATCGCCGGCGTTTTCTTGCAGCTCGGTTTTCAAACGGTCCAATAACGACGAATAGTACGTACCTGTAATAGTTTTACCCTTTTCCAGATAGTCGATGAGGATTATCCCTTGCTAATCCTAAAAGACCGTCGCCATAACCTTTCCGGCCGAAGGATGGCCTTCGCATTTTTTGGTGCAGATTCTCCCTTGGTAACCCATTGTTTACATTGTTCTTTGGTGTCAGGAGTATAGTAATGTATGCATGTTTCATCCACAGTGATGAAACGACGCTTAAAGTCCTGCGGATTCTTCCTGAACAGCTGCAAACCATCCTTGCAACACTTCACACGATTGCGTTTTTGGTCAAGCGTGAGCAATCGCGGAGCCCATCTTGCGGATAGATTTCTCATGTTCAGATGTTTATGCAAACCATTATGTACCCATTCATTCGAGATGCCCACAGCACTAGCAATCTCATGCACCTTAACTCTTCTGTCATCCATCACTATATCACGGATTTTATCAATGATTTCTGGAGTCGTAACTTCCACAGGGCGTCCAGAACGTTCAGCATCACTTTTGCCCATATAGCCACTCCGAAAATTTTGAAACCACTTATAAACTGTTCTACTCGAAGGTGCAGAGTCACCGCAATGTTTATCAAGCTTCTCTTTAGTCTCCTAAGGCGTTTTGCCTTTCAGAAAGTAATGTTTAACCACCACACGAAATTCTTTTTCGTCCATTTTTTGACAATCACTCGACGACCTTGATTCACACGAATGCCAAACACAAAGAAATAGACCAATATGGCTGAAACTTGGTGTGCGTTCTTTAGAAAGATGCTACTAACTAAACATGATCTCGATACGCGCCGGTGGTGCCAACTCTCGGACTTTTCAAACGCTCCTCGTACAGATGGTGGTAGCATCGCATACATAAAATATAAAAAGGCAATGCATTGGCGGAGCTGTAGACAAGCAGCACTCCGTGAAATAACCGCAGAAGTCAATGTGGGTCGTACGACGAACGTTTCCTTTAGGACCGTGCAGAGAAATTTGATGTTAATAAGCTACGGCAGCAGACGACCGACGCACGTGCCTTTGCGAACAGTTCATCACCTGCAGTGCCTCTCCTAGGCTCATGGCCGTATTGGTTGGATCCTAGACGACTGGAAAACCGTGGCCTGGTCAGATGAGTCCCCGTTTCAGTTGGTACGAGCTGATGGTAGGGTTCGAGTGTGAAGCAGACCGCACGAAGCCAAGGACTGAAGTTGTCAACAAGGCACTGGGGACGCTGGTGGTGGCTCCATAACGGTAGGGACTGTGATTACATGGAATGGATTGCGCCCTCTCATCCAAATGGACCGATCATTGACTGGAAATGGTACTTTCCGGGTACTTGGAGATAATTCATGGACTTCATGTTCCCAAACAACGACGCAAGGTCACTGGTCCACAACTGGTCGCGATTTGTTTGAAGAAACAGTCTGGACAACTCGAGCAAATGATCTGGCCACTCAGATAGCCCGACATAAATGCTATCGAACATTTGTGGAACGTAATCCACAAGTCAGTTTGTGCAGAAAATCCTTTACCGGCAACACTTTCGCAATTATGGACGCCTATAGAGTTAGCACGGATCAATATTTCTGTAGGAGACTTCCAAGGATTTGTTGAGTCCACGTCGAGGTGCTGCACTACAACAGGACAAAGGCCAGACACGATATTAGAAAGTAACCCACGACTTGCGTCACCTCAGTATAGGTCACAGAGCATTTATTATCATGTTCACTGTGATTTAAATATAGTGATAAGTTACAAGGTTTAAATCTTTACAGCCTTTTCGCATAAGAATATCATTCTTGCACGAAAATAAAATATTTAATTTTATTTATTTATTTATTTATTTATTTATTTACTTGTATATCTTTTTTTATTTTTCATTCAACAGCGTCCACTGCGTTGCAGAAGGAGGGATTCATACAGAGTTGAACCTAACATAGGTGCCATATACTTGCGCTGTATTGCAAAATAATTTGCTGTTAGCACATAGTTGAATAGTTTGTTCAGTATATAAAATGATCTGTAGCAGTCCGTAAGTGTCCCGGCAGGAACGGTCAATATTCAGGGATTGGAATGATAAAAAAAATGGTTCTGAGCACCATGGGACTTAACTTCTGAGGTCATCAGTCCCCTATAACTTAGAACTACTTAAACCTAACTAACCTAAGGACATCACACACATCCATGCCCGAGGCAGGATTCGAACCTGCGACCGTAGCGGTCACGCGGTTCCAGGCTGTAGCGCCTAGAACAGCTCGGCCACTCCGGGCGGCTATTGGAGCGATCATTCGAAGCAAAAAGAGCTGGTAAAAACGGGCTCTAATGCTTATCTTAACAGTTATGAGCACTTTTCCATCTTCGCTACTGTGAAATATATCTCTTCTACTCAACAAATATATTTTAAACCTCACGTATACTTGATAATTTTGCCTTTTTTTTTCCGTACTACCTCCTCCAAAATGCGAAAAGCAAACCACTTGCATTAGAAGAGATTTATTTCACAGTATGGAAGAAGAAGTGTTCATAGCTTTACGTATGCGTTTTAGAGCACACGTTGACTGGAGTTTTTTGTTTCGAATGATCGTTCCTGTTGTATCCCTGGATAATGAGCACTACTCCTGACACGCCCTGCATAAAATCGATCGTCATGTACGACGCAGTGACACCTAGATTAGAGCAGGAACTTCCCAGGTCCTGGGGAGTTAATGACAAACCATATGAGATAATCTCAGAAGTCGTCACCACACTGAATCACGGACATCATTTTGGCAATCCATCTGCACAATAACTGAATCAGTTAACATCATCTGGTCAATTGCACCCGTTGTTGAACGCCGTAATGGCACCCCAAATGGTTGATGCCCCTTTACGTCGAAGAAGTGTCGTTGGCTGCCGCTTATATGGAAGTGGTGACAAGCTATTTTTCACACAATCCTCGTAGACATTAGACTTATACGGCAAATATTCGTTTCCAAGGTACAGATGTTATCATTAACATAGAGAATTATATTGTAAAAATTGGACGGTGCTTATTGGTGCGAACTTATACGTATTCCCGCTTAGCCCGGAAGTACAGGTGAGAAACTTCTTACTAATGTTTCATAGACTGTCTTTCCGTTTATTTATAATACAGGGTGTCTATAAATGAATATCGGGATTTTAACGCTTTATAATATTTACACTACTGGCCATTAAAATTGCTACAGACGCGAAATTTAGCCGACAGGGAGAAGATGCTGTGATATGCAAATGATTAGCTTTTCTGAGCATCCACACAAGGTTGGCGCCGGTGGCGACACCTACATCGTGCTGACATGAGGAACCGAATTCTCATATAAAAACAGCAGTTGACCGGCGTTGCCTGGTGAAACATTGTTGTGTGCCTCGTGTAAGGAGGAGAAATACGTACCATCACGTTTCCGACTTTGATAAAGGTCGCATTGTAGCCTATCGCGATTACGGTTTATCGTATCGCGACATTGCTGCTCGCGTCGGTCGAGATCCAATGACTGTTAGCAGAATATTGAATCGGTGGGTTCAGAAGGATAATACAGAACGCCGTGCTGGATCCCAACGGCCTCGCATCACTAGCAGTCGAGATGAAAGGCATCTTATCCGCATGGCTGTAACGGATCGTGCAGCCACGTCTCGATCACTGAGTCAACAGATGGGGACGTTTGCAAGACAACAACCATCTGCACGAACAGTTCGACGACGTTTGCGGCAGCATGGACTATCAGCTCGGAGACCATGGCTTCGGTTACCCTTGACGCTGCATCACAGACAGGAGCGCCTGCGATGGTGTACTCAACGACGAACCTGGGTGCACGAATGGCAAAACGTCATTTTTTCGAATGAATCCAGGTTCTGTTTACAGCATCATGATGGTCGCATCCGTGTTTGGCGACATCACGGTGAACGCACATTGGAAGCGTGTATTCGTCATCGCCATACTGGCGTATCACCCGGCGTGATGGTATGGGGTGCCATTGTGCCATTGGTTACACGTCTCGGTCACCTCTTGTTCGCATTGACGGCACTCTGAACAGTGGACGTTACGTTTCAGATGTGTTACGACCCGTGGCTCTACCCTTCATTCGATGTCCGCGAAACCCTACATTTCAGCAGGATAATGCACGACCGCATGTTGCAAGTCCTGTACGGGCCTTTCTGGATACAGAAAATGTTCGACTGCTGCCCTGGCCAGCACATTCTCCAGATCTCTCACCAATTGAAAACGTCTGGGCAATGGTGACCGAGCAACTGGCTAGTCACAATACGCCAGTCACTACTCTTGATAAACTGCGGTATCGTGTTGAAGCTGCATGGGCCTGTACAGGCCATCCAAGCTCTGTTTGACTCAATGCCCAGGCGTATGAAGGCCGTTATTACGGCCAGAGGTGGTTGTTCTGGGTACTGATTTCTCAGGATCTAGGCACCCAAACTGCGTGAAAATGTAATGACATGTCAATTCTAGTATAATATATTTGTGCAATGAATACCCGTTTATCATCTGCATTTCTTCTTGGTGTAGCAATTTTAATGGCCAGTAGTGTATTATATTAAACTTACAGTTATAAATGAAAGAGCAATTCAAACAGTTTTACCAAGAACCTTACAAATGTTCAATGTGAGCACCATTTATCACACGGTACACATTATGTCTATAGCCGAGTTCTTCCCAAAAGCTAATAAGTGTGTCTTCAGTGATTGTAGCAACAGCTGCTTCAATCCGGTTTCTTAATTCAGGGAGGTCTGCTGGTAGCGAAGGCACGTACACACGATCCTTGATGAAGCCCCAAAGGAAAAAATCGCATGGCGTTAAGTCGGGTGAACGTGGAGGCCATGCAAAGCAAGCCCTGTCATTGGGGCCCTTGCAGCCTATCCAGCGCTTGGGAAGAACTCGGCTATAGACTTTATGTGTGCCGTGTGACATATGGTTCTCACACTGAACATTTGTAAGGTTCTTAGTAAAACTGTTTGAGTTGCTGTTTCATTTAACATATCATTTATAACTGTAAGTTTAATATAATAAATATTATAAAGCGTTAAAACCCCGATATTCATTTATAAACACCCTGTACTTAGGCGTTCTTAAAAGTTCGGTGACAGCTTCCATAGTACTGAAACTTCATGACAGATTAAAATTGTGTGCGGGAAGTGCTCTACCAATTGAGCTACCTATGCACGACTCACGACCCGTCTTCGCAGCTTTACTTCCGCCAGTACCTCGTCTCCGACCATCCAAACTTTAGTTCTGCCGGGAAGTTAGTTTCATATCATCGCACACGCCGCTGCGCAGTGGAGCACTGGTACTGACTGCTTTAACATTAACACGATTGTCCGCCCCGGTAGCTGAATGGACTGCTCGCCCTGTGTAATAATAATTAAAAAAAAAAAGAAAAGAAAAAAACACAGAGTAAAGGAAACAACGATCAATTTGAACGTATGTCTTCTGACGTCCGCCCAGACCAAACGCAACGAACAATACCGAACAAAAATAAAAAATAAATAAATAAAATGGTCAGCGTGACGGACTGCCGTCCTAAGGGGCCCGGGTTGGATTCCCGGCTGGGTCGGAGATTTTCTTCGCTCAGGGACTGGGTGTTGTGTTGTCTTCATCATCATTTCGTCCCCATCCAGCGCGCAGGTCGCCCAATGTGGCGTCGAATGTAATAAGACCTGCACCAAGGCTGCCGGACCTGCCCCGCAAGGAGCCTCCCGGCCAATGACGCCAAACGCTCATTTCCAGTTCCATTAACACGACTTAGATCTTAAGTCACGTGTACACTTTTTTGTTACGAGTACCACCACACTTTATCTCTAAGTCAGACGAACTGATCAGTAAATACTTCAAATTTTGTTACTGAACAGTAAATACTTCAAATTTTACACGTAAGCGCGCTGTTGTCTACAGATCACATCTTGATCGACAGCGGTGAACTCATATGTGATAATACTGTTAATCCTTGACAGAAGTACTTGTGAGAAGTCACAGATAACCGTCGCTGTTGCCGGTGATCAATCAGCTACCAAATTTTAGATATTTGTGCTGCAATTCGAACTATGATTATGATAAAAAGCTGCAGAGGCTTAAAGTGCTGTGTCGCACAAGAAACATATCATTTAACAATAAAACTCTAAAAGACAAAAAAGAGAAATTTTGTAAGACTATGGGGACGGTGTAATTGCTGTACGGGAGAGAATGCTGGATATAGCAAGGGGAGGATGACAGAATGCAGACGGCAGAGACGAGATTCTGGACGAGAGTGTAGGAATGCACAAGAAGAAATCTAATTAGAAATGGGGCGTACGTAACTATGAAAATTTATATCCTGTTAAACAGAAAACAACAGTACAGGCACAGAATCAGAGATGAAAGAACGCCCAAAACAAGTCCTAAGTTATAATCTTGAAGGAAATGAAAAGGAGATTGAGGTTTTACGTTCCTTGGAATATGGAATCAAGAGATGGAGCTCAAGCTCGGATTTAAGAAACGAAATACATAAAACGTGTTAATGAATATAGTGATATTCTACATCTGCATGCCACTGTAACCAGCCACTGTAAAGTACATGGCAGGTACCACTTAATATTGATCCACGAGTTAGGGTTTTCGTCCCGTTCCAATCGCGTACGGAACGTGAGAAGAATGACTGTTTACAGGGCTCTGTGCATCCTATACCACGATCCCTACAGGATTAGCGTGACTGGGCCGGTCCGTGCACAGCCTGTATTGCTGACACATTCCCCTTTCCCCTCAATGATGTCATCGATGATGTCATGCAACATTGCCAGATTTCCCCCATCCCTTTCCTCCACCTTTCTGACACAAGCCAATTACACTATGTATAGAATAGTGGAAAATTCAGAAAAGATGAGAAATTCCAAATAACCCAATTGTGCTAAAGGGTTATTCCCTTCTCCTATAATGTCAACAGCTCAGATACCAATTAATGGTTCAAATGGCTCTGAGCACTATGGGACTTAACTTCTGAGGTCATCAGTCCCCTAGAACTTAGAACTACTTAAACCTAACAATGTTCCCGTGGTCTAGGGGTCAGTGCGGCTCTCGTAGCCGAGCGAAGCAGACGTGCGGTGTGTGCTCTCCGCTGTCAGAGAAGGCCCGCGCGCCTTGTTTACATTCTTTGGCCGACACTAACGTGACGCCGTAGCGCTACAAGACCATGGCAAACCAATACAGAAGATCAACCTTGAAATTCACATTTCGGAACGACTTTACCCGACCAAAGGCGCTCGAAGTCGAACGCTTTTTAAAAGAGGAAGCCAAGATCCCGGCTGCCGACATTGTCGGCATTCACTTTTCGATCGTCAGTAGCACGGTCTATGTAAAGCTTATAAACGAAACTACATGCGACAAGGTGCTTCGTGAGATGAAACAAGAACTCCGCTTCTGCCACGCAGATGGCAATGTTGGCAACGTCGAGGTCGGCCATGCCGCAATGGGACTGCGGACTATCCGCATATTCGAACTTCCATTTGAACTCCCGGCGGCAGAAGTTGTAGCGGCGCTCCGCCCCTACGGCACGGTACACGAACACATGGCTGAAAAATGGACCCAATTTAAGACGTATCCAGTACTCACTGGAGTACGCCAAGTGCGCATAGATCTCCAACGACACGTGCCATCCTATCTCCAGATAGGAGGATGCCGGGCCATAGTTATTTATGACGGCCAGCCGAAGACGTGTTCCGGATGCGGCAAGGAAGGTCACCTTCGTTCCGAGTGCCTCCAGCGTCGGATCACACAACTCCCACCGAAGGACGTTGCACCACCAGCGGCGAAGACTATTCTACCCGTGACTTACGCGGCGGCGCTCACGACGTTCTCAACACAACAGACACGGCCGACCGCTTCAGCGGTACAAGAATCACTCTCCACGGACAAAAACCTGGATGATCCGCCGACCCGGCCAGTGGTGGAAAATAGTACTACGACTCTGGAGCTACCGAACGCGACAGACATTGACGCCGGCAAGACGGCAATTGATTCCCTTATCGTACCGACCGAAGCGTTTGTTCCGGCGGAGCGTGAGTCAGTGCCGTCTTCTGACAATGAAGGCCATGTACGGAAACAGCGATCACCGAAACGCCGAAAGCGCCGTCGTCGGACCGTGTCGGAACACAGCGGTTCGCATTCGGCCGGGGAAGAACAACTGACCACTCAAGAAGCCAGCCGCGAAGCTGAGGCTGTTTCCACTGACTCCAACCTTGCAAAACAGACAGAAAAACATGCAGCTTTCGACCATCAGCCCATTGACAGAAACAGTGAGCAGCGGGAAGGTACCAGTGCAATCAGCCAAGTCGCCCGGTCCCTCACTATCAAACATTCCGAGCCCATGGAACATGAACAGACATCCGCGCCCGCTTCGTGGGCCGAGGACGTCGAGACACAAGATCCTGATCCGCGGCCAGCTGAGGCGCCGCCGGATCATGCAGCATAAGCAGCACAAGGAGGACCGCGTTCGGCGGGGGGTGACATCACTTCCGATGTTCGCTTCTCTCCAACTTCAACATGGATATCCTCGCCCAAACAACGCGTTGTCAGGCTTACCGCCTGGCGACAATGAATATCAACATGATCAGTTCTCCTGTCAAGATCCAACTTTTGAAAGAAACCATACGAGCCATGGGAGTTGACTCTGCTTTCCTACAAGAAGTTAAAACGACTGCACTCCCGCACTTTTACGGTTACGCCACATATGTGACGCCCGGTAGCCCTGCAGACACCGGAGTGGCAATATTAGTGCGTGAAGGTGTTGAAGTTACCGACGTCACGTTTCTTCCCACCGCGCGAGGAATAGCATTTACGGCACTCAACACCCGATTCATTAATGTTTACGCGCCGTCGGGTACCACAAGACGTCACGACCGCGCCAGATTCTACTCCACAGATGTCGCTCCCCTTTTCCTTGGACGATACGACCACAGCGTCTTCGCCGGCGATTTTAATTGCGTACTTCACCCCAAGGACCAAATCCCACATTACATGCCTTGTCCGGAACTGGGTGCGATGATCCAAGAACTTCACTTGTGCGACACGTGGGAAAAAGTCCACGGTAACCGCTCTGGCCACACTCATCTTACCAGTCATTCGGCCAGCCGACTTGACCGCATATATGTGTCACAAGATCTCACACAAGGTGTGGTGGACGCCGAATTATGGCCTCAAGCCTATTCCGATCACAGTGCCTATATCTGCACTATACACCTACGCCCCCAACAAGTCTGGCGCAGCAATGGCTTTTGGAAGCTCAACATAACTCATCTCCAGGACCTGGATTGCCAACCGAGCGAGGTGGCGCAGTGGTTAGCACACTGGACTCGCATTCGGGAGGACGACGGTTCAATCCCGTCTCCGGCCATCCTGATTTAGGTTTTCCGTGATTTCCCTAAATCGTTTCAGGCAAATGCCGGGATGGTTCCTTTGAAAGGGCACGGCCGATTTCCTTTCCAATCCTTCCCTAACCCGAGTTTGCGCTCCGTCTCTAATGACCTCGTTGTCGACGGGACGTTAAACACTAACCACCACCACCACCTGGATTGCCGTCGGCAAGTTGCAGCAACGTGGACTGACTGTGAACGCCGCCACCCACGATACACCTCGACCCTGGAGTGGTGGCTCCTCTGTGCCAAACCAGCAATCCGTCGGACGCTTATGCAATATGGCAAGGACGTGACTGCGTGGCATCGACAGACCCTCGATTTTTACTACGCGGCACTCAGGGACCTCGACGCCTTACCCCCTTCCCCTGAGAGACAACATGACCAGCGCAGAATCAAGGCTCACATACTATCATTGACGAAGCGCCGACTAGAAGGTTCAGTAGTCCGCTCGCGACGGCATGACCGAACGGTTGCAGAGGAACCCACTATGCACTACGTTGTGGCGGATAAGCCCCGACAACGCCAACATTTAATCACACAACTCATGACACACGACGGTCGCTTATGTACGACCCAAGCAACCATAGTAAAGGCGGTGGAGGATCATTTTCGTCATCTTTACAAGGAAAGAACCGTCGATGACGAGGCCACTACTGAAGTGTTAAGGCAGGTAACACGTACTATCGACGAGGCTGCCGTGAATTCACTAACGGAGGAAATCTCACTCGAGGAAGTCGAAGACGCCGTGGACAAAGGTGCGGCCAATAAGTCTCCTGGACCTGATGGATTGCCCATCGAATTCTACCGGACTTTCCGTGACATCATGATGCCTCGCTGGGTTATAATGTTCCGCGAACTTATGTCTCCAGACTGTGTTATGCCGCCAGCGTTTGTCGAAGGTCTTCTCATACCGGTACACAAGCCAGGTGGAGGGCTATCGATTAACGACTATCGGCCGCTTACAATGCTGAACGCCGATTACAAGATTTTCACCAGGATTATGGCGAGCCGTATTAAGACGACTTTGCCGATGATCCTCGCTCCAGAACAGACGTCGCAGGGGGGAGAAGCCAACATACACATGGCCACCGGTGACTGCAGGGACTTAATAGCGATCGCTTCTGCGTGCCGTCTGAGAGCGGCGATCGTCTCCGTCGATTTCAACCGCGCCTTTGATAGAGTGCACCACAAGCTCCTCCTACGAGTGATGGACTGTATGGGATTCCCCCCGGGCCTCATCGACACCCTACGGCGTCTTTGGACCGCAGCCAGCTCACACGTCCAGGTCAATGGAAGGACGGTAGGACCAGTATCCATTAAGAGGTCTCTACGGCAGGGTTGTCCCCTTTCTACCTACCTTTATGCAATCGCACTCGAGCCACTCCTAGGGGGCCTTAACCACCGCCTATCTGGCATCACGCTGCGGGACGTCACTTTTCGCTATAGGACATACGCTGACGACCTGCTACTGCTGGTTCGTTCCAATGACGAAGTTCAAAGCGTACTAACCTGGCTCGAGCGATACGGACAGGCCGCAGGCAGTCTTCTGAACATCAACAAGTCGGCGGCGTTGGATATTGGGCGTGGTCTCGGACCGGAAGCCCTCGCTCCCCTCCCACCAGTTTCTGATCTGCGATATTTGGGAATCACGTTCAAGAAAGATGTACGTAAAACAGCTGCAGCAAACTACCGACGGTTATTACAGATCATACGAGCAATGGTGCGACAGAACCTGCTCCGGGACTTGAATCAGCTACAACGTGTTGAATACCTGAACCTCTACGTAGCATCAAAACTCAACCACGTGGCACAGGTCCTCCCACTACCGCTGCAGATGGGTCGCCGGCTTCAGGCGGCCTTCAGTTACTACGTTTCCGCAGGTCATATCTTTAAAGTACGATACGACACTCTTACCCTCCCAGTGCACAAAGGAGGGCTGGGATTGGTCAACGTCAGGGCGAGAGCAGCTGCCCTTTACATGAGCAACATGAGGAAACGATGGAAAAGTCAATATACCTCTCTCACGGGTCGTTTACTACAGGTTCTGATGCCAGTCTCTAACGTCCCGCCGGTGTCGGTTGCACACGTCGCACCACAGTTCTCCCATGTGTCGACCTTCATTCTGGATTACAGCTATGTCAGCTCGAACCTCTCCGCCACACGTCCACCAAAGGCGAAAGATTTTTATACCAACCTTCTGCGGGCTGTTCCCCATAACGTGGTGGAAAACAAGTACCCTGCGGTTCACTGGCCAAGAGTGTGGAAAACGATACACCACAACTTTCTGTCATCCACGGTGCGTTCAAAGTGGTATCAGATCGCCAACAAAAAATATGCCACACGACAGCGACTTCACACTATTGGACTGGCAGACTCCCCTTATTGCCCAGATGGTCACCTTTTGGATGCCGATGAACATCGTTTTTTTTTTTTTTTTGCGCATCATCGTCCGGAGTTTGGCGACTAACACAGAAGATATTGGCTTGTTACCTCCGGGTCACACCTGATATGATTGACCCTCAGACCCTACTCTGTCCCGATGAAACTTACTTTCCGGCTGCAAAATATCATGCGCTTACATGGTTCAAAGGACTTACCGTCGCCTACATCTTTAGCGACGGAGAGAAAGAGCAGCTTGATTACTGGTGGTTCCTACAAAATGCTCACAATGCCCTCGAACGCACATCGAAATACCGTACGCTCTTCGCAAATTATTTACGCAGCGTTTTCGTTAACCCCCCACTCAGCTGGGGAGTGCCAAGCTGCGGTTAATGTTCTGTGCCGCATCACACTAACGGCTCAACGTTCTGCCTTGTCAGCCATGAGCAAAGGAAGAGACGAGCTGCTGCAAGGATACTGTTTTCCTTGAGGCACTAGCGAAGCAGAATGCCTCCGTTGCAGATGCCCTTCAAAGGCGCTATTGGAGGTATCAGATAACGATGGCGAGGCTCCAAGTGGAACCCGTTACATTATTGAAGAACCTTTTTGTTGGAATTGCATCAGTGATTTATATTTTTATTTTTTGATTACTCTTTTATGCCACCTTTGTTGTTGTAACACTTACTTGTAAAACTTAATTACTAGAATTCTCATTTGTACAAGTTCCCTAAATGTAATCATGTAAAACAAAAAAAAACAAGAAAAGTGGCAAAGGATAGCCCTAATCTTGATTTCCCATATTTCCCCTGATATATAGGCAGCTCTCTGGGGTGGGTTTACTCAGGAGCCAACGCCTGAACTGGATCAGATTTTTTGTTATAGAATGAAAAGTGGCGGTGGCACTTAGGTTTTTTTTTTTTTTCAAAAAAAAAGTGGCAAGCGTTGTGCGATCTAAACTTATAGTCGCCTGTTCGCGTCCAACTGTATTTTTTTTTTTTTTTTTTTTTTTACCACAGTCGGTCTAAACTTATGAGTCTGACTGAACATCGAAGATAATTCGCTTAAAAAAAACGAAAAAAAGGGGGTAGCGTCTTTGATTCATAATCAAAACGTCTTCGGTCCCGGGTTCGATCCCCGCCACTGCCTAAATTTTGATAAATAATCAGCATTGGCGGCCGAAGACTTCCGGCATAAGAAGTCAGCCTCATTCTGCCAACGGCCTTGTCAAAGAGGGCGGAGGAGCGGATAGAGGTTCAGGGCACTCTCTTGTCCTAGGGGTGGGAAATTGCCCCTAAAGGCGGAAGAATCAGCAATGATCAACGACATGAGGATGCAGAAGGCAATGGAAACCACTGCATTAAAGACACGCAACGTGTATCCACAGGACATGTGGCCTGTAATTGAAGAAGTGTCATGATGATCTCTCCATTGGCAAAAGATTCCGGAATAGTCCCCCATTCGGATCTCCGGGAGGGGACTGCCAAGGGGGAGGTTACCATGAGAAAAAGATTGAATAATCAACGAAAGGAAACGTTCTACGAGTCGGGGCGTGGAATGTCAGAAGCTTGAACGTGGTAGGGAAACTAGAAAATCTGAAAAGGGAAATGCAAATGCTCAATCTAGATATAGTAGGGGTCAATGAAGTGAAGTGGAAGGAAGACAAGGATTTCTGGTCAGATGAGTATCGGGTAGTATCAACAGCAGCAGAAAATGGTATAACAGGTGTAGGATTCGTTATGAATAGGAAGGTAGGGCAGAGGGTGTGTTACTGTGAACAGTTCAGTGACCGGGTTGTTCTAATCAGAATCGACAGCAGACCAACACCGACAACGATAGTTCAGGTATACATGCCGACGTCGCAAGCTGAAGATGAACAGATAGAGAAAGTGTATGAGGATATTGAGAGGGTAATGCAGTACGTAAAGGGGAACGAAAATCTAATAGTCATGGGCGACTGGAATGCAGTTGTAGGGGAAGGAGTAGAAGAAAAGGTTACAGGAGAATATGGGCTTGGGACAAGGAATGAAAGAGGAGAAAGACTAATTGAGTTCTGTAACAAGTTTCAGCTAGTAATAGCGAATACCCTGTTCAAGAATCACAAGAGGAGGAGGTACACTTGGCTGGGAGATACGGGAAGATTTCAATTAGATTACATCCTGGTCAGACAGAGATTCCGAAATCAGATACTGGATTGTAAGGCGTACCCAGGAGCAGATATAGACTCAGAGATCACAATATAGTAGTGATGAAGAGTAGGCTGAAGTTCAAGACATTAGTCAGGAAGAATCAACACGCAAAGAAGTGGGATACGGAAGTACTAAGGAATGACGAGATACGTTTGAAGTTCTCTAACGCTATAGATACAGCAATAAGGAATAGTGCAGTAGGCAGTACAGTTGAAGAGGAATCGACATCTCTAAAAAGGGCCATCACAGAAGTTGGGAAGGAAAACATAGGTACAAAGAAGGTAGCTGCGAAGAAACCATGGGTAACAAAAGAAATACTTCAGTTGATTGATGATACGAGGAAGTACAAACATGTTCCGGGAAAATCAGGAATACAGAAATACAAGTCGCTGAGGAATGAAATAAATAGGAAGTGCAGGGAAGCAAAGACGAAATGGCTGCAGGAAAAATGTGAAGACATCGAAAAAGATATGATTGTCGGAAGGACAGACTCAGCATACAGGAAAGTCAAAACAACCTTTGGTGACATTAAAAGCAACGGTGGTAACATTAAGAGTGCAACGGGAATTCTACTGTTAAATGCAGAGGAGAGAGCAGATAGGTGGAAAGAATACATTGAAAGCCTCTATGAGGGTGAAGATTTGTCTGATGTGATAGAGGAAGAAACAGAGTCGATTTAGAAGAGATAGGGGATCCAGTATTAGAATCGGAATTTAAAAGAGCTTTGGAGGACTTACGGTCAAATAAGGCAGAAGGGATAGATAACATTCCATCAGAATTTCTAAAAATCATTGGGGGAAGAGGCAACAAAACGACTATTCACGTTGGTGTGTAGAATATATGAGTCTGGCGATATACACTCCTGGAAATGGAAAAAAGAACACATTGACACCGGTGTGTCAGACCCACCATACTTGCTCCGGACACTGCGAGAGGGCTGTACAAGCAATGATCACACGCACGGCACAGCGGACACACCAGGAACCGCGGTGTTGGCCGTCGAATGGCGCTAGCTGCGCAGCATTTGTGCACCGCCGCCGTCAGTGTCAGCCAGTTTGCCGTGGCATACGGAGCTCCATCGCGGTCTTTAACACTGGTAACATGCCGCGACAGCGTGGACGTGAACCGTATGTGCAGTTGACGGACTTTGAGCGAGGGCGTATAGTGGGCATGCGGGAGGCCGGGTGGACGTACTGCCGAATTGCTCAACACGTGGGGCGTGAGGTCTCCACAGTACATCGATGTTGTCGCCAGTGGTCGGCGGAAGGTGCACGTGCCCGTCGACCTGGGACCGGACCGCAGCGACGCACGGATGCACGCCAAGACCGTAGGATCCTACGCAGTGCCGTAGGGGACCGCATCGCCACTTCCCAGCAAATTAGGGACACTGTTGCTCCTGGGGTATTGGCGAGGACCATTCGCAACCGTCTCCATGAAGCTGGGCTACGGTCCCGCACACCGTTAGGCCGTCTTCCACTCACGCCCCAACATCGTGCAGCCCGCCTCCAGTGGTGTCGCGACAGGCGTGAATGGAGGGACGAATGGAGACGTGTCGTCTTCAGCGATGAGAGTCGCTTCTGCCTTGGTGCCAATGATGGTCGTATGCGTGTTTGGCGCCGTGCAGGTGAGCGCCACAATCAGGACTGCATACGACCGAGGCACAAAGGGCCAACGCCCAGCATCATGGTGTGGGGAGCGATCTCCTACACTGGCCGTACACCACTGGTGATCGTCGAGGGGACACTGAATAGTGCACGGTACATCCAAACCGTCATCGAACCCATCGTTCTACCATTCCTAGACCGGCAAGGGAACTTGCTGTTCCAACAGGACAATGCACGTCCGCATGTATCCCGTGCCACCCAACGTGCTCTAGAAGGTGTAAGTCAACTACCCTGGCCAGCAAGATCTCCGGATCTGTCCCCCATTGAGCATGTTTGGGACTGGATGAAGCGTCGTCTCACGCGGTCTGCACGTCCAGCACGAACGCTGGTCCAACTGAGGCGCCAGGTGGAAATGGCATGGCAAGCCGTTCCACAGGACTACATGGAGCATCTCTACGATCGTCTCCATGGGAGAATAGCAGCCTGCATTGCTGCGAAAGGTGGATATACACTGTACTAGTGCCGACATTGTGCATGTTCTGTTGCCTGTGTCTATGTGCCTGTGGTTCTGTCAGTGTGATCATGTGATGTATCTGACCCCAGGAATGTGTCAATAAAGTTTCCCCTTCCTGGGACAATGAATTCACGGTGTTCTTATTTCAATTTCCAGGAGTGTACCATCTGACTTTCGGAAAAGCATCATCCACACAATTCCGAAGACGGCAAGAGTTGGCAAGTGCGAGAATTATCGCACAATCAGCTTAACAGCTCATGCATCGAAGCTGCTTACAAGAATAATATACAGAAGAATGAAAAGAAAATTGAGAATGCGCTAGGTGACGATCAGTTTGGCTTTAGGAAAAGTAAAGGGACGAGAGAGGCAATTCTGACGTTACGGCTAATAATGGAAGCAAGGCTAAAGAAAAATCAAGACACTTTCATAGGATTTGTCGACCTGAAAAAAGCGTTCGACAATATAAAATGGTGCAAGCTGTTCGAGATTCTGAAAAAAGTAGGTGTAAGCTATAGGGAGAGACGGGTCATATACAATACGTACAACAAACAAGAGGGAATAATAAGAGTGGACGATCAATAACGAAGTGCTCGTATTAAGAAAGGTGTAAGACAAGGCTGTAGTCTTTCGCCCCTACTCTTCAATCTGTACATCGAAGAAGCAATGATGGAAATAAAAGAAAGGTTTAGGAGTGGAATTAAAATACAAGGTGAAAGGATATCAATGATACGATTCGCTGATGACATTGCTATCCTGAGTGAAAGTGAAGAAGAATTAAATGATCTGCTGAACGGAATGAACAGTCTAATGAGTACACAGTTTGGTTTGAGAGTAAATCGGGGAAAGACGAAGGTAATGAGAAGTAGTAGAAATGAGAACAGCGAGAAACTTAATATCAGGATTGATGGTCACGAAGTCAATGAAGTTAAGGAATTCTGCTACCTAGGCAGTAAAATAACCAATGACGGACGGAGCAAGGAGGACATCAAAAGCAGACTCGCTATAGCAAAAAAGGCATTTCTGGCCAAGAGAAGTCTACTAATATCAAATACCGGCCTTAATTTGAGGAAGAAATTTCTGAGGATGTACGTCTGGAGTACAGCATTGTATGGTAGTGAAACATGGACTGTGGGAAAACCGGAACAGAAGAGAATCGAAGCATTTGAGATGTGGTGCTATAGACGAATGTTGAAAATTAGGTGGACTGATAAGGTAAGGAATGAGGAGGTTCAACGCAGAATCGGAGAGGAAAGGAATATGTGGAAAACACTGATAAGGAGAAGGGACAAAATGATAGGACATCTGCTAAGACATGAGGGAATGACTTCCATGGTACTAGAGGGAGCTGTAGAGGGCAAAAACTGTAGAGGAAGACAGAGATTGGAATACGTCAAGCAAATAATTGAGGACGTAGGTTGCAAGTGCTACTCAGAGATGAAGAGGTTAGCACAGGAAAGGAATTCGTGGCGGGCCGCATCAAACCAGTCAGTAGACTGATGACAAAAAAAACAAACCTAACTAACCTAAGGACATGATACACATCCACCATGCCCGAGGCAGGATTCGAACCTGCGACCGTAGCGGTCGCGCGGTTCCAGACTGTAGCGCCTAGAACCGCTCGGTTACCCCGGCCGGCTCAGATACCAGATATCATAATAGTAAACTGGCACTAAATCCAAAATTGGGCAGTTATCCTAATGGATGCCACATTGCACAATAGTAGTGGATATTTTTTATTTTAGTTTATCTGTTTTCTATCTCTTATTTTTGTCATTTTCTAGTAATTCATTGCATGAACCCCACCTGCCGGAGGTTCGAGTCCTCCCTCCGGCACTGGTGTGCGTGTTGTTCTTAGCATAACTTCGTTTAAGTAGAGTGTAAGTCTAGGGACCGATGACCTAAGCAGTTTGGTCCCTTAGGAATTCATACACATTTGAACATTTTGAATAATTCATTTGAAAATAAGGACTCAGGAAACTGGAAGTCCTGCCGGACACCAGTTGCACTGGGCTGTAGATATCCTGCATGGCGTTTGTTATGGCCCTCCTGAACCTGTTGTTGTTGTTGTTGTTGTGGTCTTCAGTCCTGAGACTGGTTTGATGCAGCTCTCCATGCTACTCTATCGTGTGCAAGCTTCTTCATCTCCCAGTACCTACTGCAACCTACATCCTTCTGTATCTGTTTAGTGTATTCATCTCTTGGTCTCCCTCTACGATTTTTACCCTCAACGCTGCCCTCCAATGCTAAATTGGTGATCCCTTGATGCCTCAGAACATGTCCTACCAACTGATCCCTTCTTCTTCTCAAGTTGTGCAACAAACTCCTCTTCTCCCCAATCCTATTCAATACTTCCTCATTAGTTACGTGATCTACCCATCTAATCTTCAGAACTCTTCCGTAGCACCACATTTCAAAGGCTTCTATTCTCTTCTTGTCCAAACTATTTATTGTCCACGTTTCACCTCCATACAAGGCTACACTCCACACAAATACTTTCAGAAACGACTTCCTGACACTTAAATCCTTACTCGATGTTAACAAATTTCTCTACTTCAGAAACGCTTTCCTTGCCATTGTCAGTCTACATTTTATATCTTCTCTACTTCGACCATCATCAGTTATTTTGCTCCCCAAATAGCAAAACTCCATTACTACTTTAAGTGTCTCATTTCCTAATCTAATTCCCTCAGCATCACCCGACTTAATTCTACATTCCATTATCCTCGTTTTGCTTTTGTTGATGTTCATCTTATATCCTCCTTTCAAGACACTATCCATTCCATACAACTGCTCTTCCAAGTCCTTTGCTGTCTCTGATAGAATTACAATGTCATCGGCGAACCTCAAAGTTTTTATTTCTTCTCCATGGATTTTAATACCTACTCCGAATTTTTCTTTTGTTTCCTTCACTGCTTGCTCAATATACAGATTGAATAACATTGGGGAGAGGCTAAAACCCTGTCTCACTCCCTTCGCAACCACTGCTTCCCTTTCATGTCCCTCGACCTTTATAACTGCCATCTGGTTTCTGTACAAATTGTAAATAGTCTTTCGCTCCCTGTATTTTACCCCTGCCACCTTCAGAATTTGAAAGAGAGTATTCCAGTCAACATTGTGTAAAGCTTTCTCTAAGTCTACAAATGCTAGAAACGTAGGTTTGCCTTTCCTTAATCTAGCTTCTGAGATAAGTCGTAGGGTCAATATTGCCTCACGTGTTCCATGAATACCATATTCACAAGACAGTCGTGGAATCGCATCCAGTGACAGCACCAGTATCGAGGAACAATAAAGCACAGTTTCGATACGCGAAAATCCTGCCTCTTTTGACTATCATCGTGCTGGTGAACATTCCTCCACCTAACACGCAGTATAATGCAGTGGCGGATACATACGGGGAATGCCCCCCACCCCCCACCCGTCGCCCTTGCGGGACCGAACGCCAAGTCATC
This sequence comes from Schistocerca americana, assembly GCF_021461395.2. NCBI lineage: Eukaryota > Metazoa > Arthropoda > Insecta > Orthoptera > Acrididae > Schistocerca > Schistocerca americana. Next base: position 776,961,584 of record NC_060121.1, read on the forward strand.
CGCGCCACCTCCGCCAGCCAGCCACGCTATTAGTTCGTTTCTTTCGTCAGTCGACTCGACTGAATCGAGTTATCGAGTAATTGTACTTTCTTGTGTATCACACGCGTCCGCCTCATCGTATTTTATACGTTTCTGTCTGGCACATAGATAGCTAACACATACCTACGAGAAAAGTCGCGGCCATTATAGTGACCTCGATACGTTATTCTGTCTGGCATTTGTTCGAAAAAAGTCGCGAATATTCTAATGTTTATTCTACTGTTTTCTTGTACAGCGAACCTTCGGTAAGTAGCGTTATAAACACCGACTATTCGCCGAATAGGAAGCTAATTTACATTCAGAAGCGGAAATATTAAGACTGAAGAATAAATAAGTGAAAAGTCCTAGTTGTAGAAAGTGCAAGTCTGAAGATTAGTCAATAGTGAGAGTGATCAATTGATTGTAAAGTAATAATAATAGTAATTCATAGTAATTTCTCAGTAAAAATATTGTTACTAGACTCGTAACAATATGTTTACTAAAAACGTAACAATAGTTTCCAACGCATTGTTACTATATAGGCCCTCTGTCGAATGCACTAGAAAGGAACAGAATCGACAATAAAAGTTCCACACACAGAAACTGCCGGATGACGTCATCATTGGAAACTCGCCCTTATATTATACGCCTTAAGGTGGATATTGGCTAGTCGCTTTCACAGTAGGTGCTAGTTCACATTCCATAATAGCCTGGAAACGAACATTCTGGCAGCGAATGTTCTCGAAACAACCGAGCCATATATATGGGAAGCAGAGCCGCTGCCAGGTAGTCAGTATGAAAGGTACAATCGTCGCGATAACTTGAAAGTGATAAAAAGTGAACAATGCGACTATTGGCCATTACCACGGACTTCAGTCAGTGTTGTGCTTACTGATATTAGAAATACGCGGAGTGTGACCGTGTATTAGTGCTAAGTGTACCAGTGTTGCATTTCTCAGTGCAAATAAAGTGTTTATTAGAGATTTAAACTTGTGACTTGATTATTTTTTACTGTGTAAAAGTAAAGATAGCTCAAGATATCTTTAGCGCCCCCTCCTTGACGGTTTTCTGTATCCGCCACTGGTATAACATGACCTCTCACAAATAACCAACATTCAAATGCAGTTTATGAATTAACCGCTTGGCAATCATATTTACAGAAAGTAGAAGGCGTTACCCCTATATGTACGTGCAGTTGCACTGAAATGCTAAAAGTTTACAAATCCAAGCATTTCAACAAAATTTCATGCAAATTTGACGTTTTTTGCATGCTGTCATCATGATGTCTAAATTTTAATGGTTAGCAGTGCACCTTCCGTATAGTGGCTGCGCCTTCATCACTTTTTTTCTTTTTGTTTACGTACCCGCAGGAGGCCTTTCTTTACAAGTGATAGGAGCATTGCAGATCATTTCCTTATAAACTCTACAGTGCAGTCTTTGCACTGCGAAAAGATTTCCTCGACAATGACGCGTTGTTGAGCAGCAGCAACAAAAACACACCTGAGAAAGTTGCAGCCGAGTGGCGTCCGTGTACAAGAGGGACATTGTGTGGGCCTGCAAACAGCGTGCTCTGTAGATAGGCGTTTGCGCAACTCACCTTGTGGTGTCATCAGCTTCTAATCCACTGCAGCCGACGAGGCACCGATAATGCGCGTCATACGTAGGGCTTTTCGTTAATAAACTAAGATGGATGACACTTGTTATTAGTGATCCTTGCACTCTCAGTGTACACGGACGCTATCTCGAGGATAGCTCGTTATTACACATGGTAGTGCCGTACGCCCCTGTGTTCAATAACCAGAGACATGTGGATAGTTTTACGGCATCAGCCGTCGAAACGTCCTCACTGCAGTTAGAAAACGCTGGGGTCCTCGTATACACTACTGGCCATTAAAATTGCTACACCAAGAAGAAACGCACATGATAAACGAGTATTGATTGGACAAATATATTATACTAGAACTGACATATGATTACATTTTCATGCAATTTGGGTGCATAGATCCTGAGAAATCAGTACCCAGAACAACCACCTCTGGCCGTAATAACGGCCATCATACGACTGGGCATTGAGTCAAACAGAGCTTGGATGGCTTGTACAGGTACAACTGCCCATGCAGCTTCAACACGATACCACACTTCATCAAGAGTAGTGACTGGCGTATTGTGACGAGCCAGTTGCTCGGCCACCATTGACCAGACGTTTTCAATTGGTGAGAGATCTGGAGAATGTGCTGGCCAGGGCAGCAGTCGAACATTTTCTGTATCCAGAAAGGCCCGTACAGGACCTGCAACATGCGGTCGTGCATTATCCTGCTGAAATGTAGGGTTTCGGAGGGAATGTAACGTCCACTGTTCAAAGTGCCGCCAATGCGAAGAAGAGGTGACCGAGACGTGTAACCAATGGCACCCCATACCATCAGGCCGGGTGATACGCCAGTATGGCGATGACGAATACACGCTTCCAATGTGCGTTCACTGCGATGTCGCCAAACACGGATGAGACCATCATGATGCTGTAAACAGAAGCTGGATTCATACGAAAAAATGACGTTTTGCCATTCGTGCACCCAGGTTCGTTGTAGAGTACACCTTCGCAGGCGCTCCTGTCTGTGATGCAGCGTCAAGGGTAACCGCAGCCATGGTCTCCGAGCTGATAGTCCATGCTCCTGCAAACGTCGTCGAACTGTTCGTGCAGATGGTTGTTGTCTTGCAAACGTCCCCATCTGTTGACTCAGGGATCGAGACGTGGTTGCACGATTCGTTACAGCCATGCGGATAAAACGCCTGTCATCTCGACTGCTAGTGATACGACGCCGTTGGGACCCAGCACGGCGTTCCGTATTACCCTCCTGAACCCACCGATTCCATATTCTGCTAACAGTCATTGGATCTCGACCAATGTGAGCAGCAATGTCGCGATACGATAAACCGTAATCGCGATAGGCTACAATCCGACCTTTATCAAAGTCGGAAACGTAATGGTACGCATTTCTCCTCCTTACACGAGGCATCACAACAACGTTTCACCAGGCAACGCCGGTCAACTGCTGCTTATGCATGAGAAATCGGTTGGAAACTTCATCAAGTCAGCACGTTGTAGGTGTCGCTACCGGCGCCAACCTTATGTGAATGGTCTGAAAAGCTAATCATTTACATATCACAGTATCTCCTTCCTGTGTGTTAAATTTCGCGTCTGTAGCACGTCATCTTCGTGGTGTAGCAGTTTTAATGGCCAGTAGTGTACTTTCTTCAATGTAGCGAGATATGCTGTTTGTTTCACTGAAACAGTTTCAATTAGATGTTTCCACTAGCCAACGTTTTATGCTCTTTAGGATCTCTATCATTTCTCTGCCATTCAGAATAAAGACAAAACTTATTTTCTAAACTACTCTTATCTCCTGACAATAAAATGACACGTCAAAATATTTGTCTTTTTTTGGGTCCTGTGCCTCAATCGTTAGAAATGAAACCATTATAAGAACACTGTGTTGTCCATCTCTCTGCCTGTCCGACTGTTAAAAACTCTTTTTTTTTTCTCAGAAACAGGAACACATGTCAAGCTGAAATCCATCCCATGTACCTACTGCGGTCTACGGTCACTTGGCGGCCATTTATGTCACATGTTAACAGAATCTTCCGTCGGTTCTTGGTAGAACAACATTATAATAAATGAAAGGCACCAGTTTGCTTTTGTTCTACACTATTATTTTTATTGTTAACCGGTTTTCGGCTTGCAAGGCCATCTTCAGACATTTACTGAGTATTATCACCAAAGAAGTTAAATGTTAGCAGACAACATTGGAAGGGAAGTAACACATCTAGACTGAAGTAAAAACATACAGTAACAACTTTGCAATGAAAAAGTAAAAACTGAACAGTACATAAATAACAATGGAGTAGACAGGAAAACCTTTAGCACAAAATAGGAATAGTATGCCTACATAACAGTTTCTATTAATAAACAAAACGAATAAAATAAAATAAAATTAGTACTAGACAAGGCTGCATCAGGAGGTATGAAACATGGTGATACACAACCAATTAAAATAAGAAACAGTTATCAATGTAAATACAGAATACACAAGGAACTTAAGCAACATCAATAAGATAAACTGAAATAAATAAATGCTCAAACTGGAGGTTCCCTCAAACACCTCAATTTTCCTGCAATCAGCGACTGGCTGTCTTTCTACAGGCGCATTTTAATGTGCTCAATAAAGGTGCGCGGGTGGCACTGAAGGTGTTGCCGAACTGGGAGGTCTTAGAGGGACTCTTTACTGTTTTCACCACCCATGTGTCAACATTGCAACCCCCCCTCCATCCTTGTGATCGCACCACAGGAGGGCCGAAAAAGAATAAACACCCTTCGCTGCTTCTGATCACGTTCAAATTTCGTCGTGCGGTTTTGAATAGTCCTTAGTGGTTCCTCCTTCTATAACATAGGAAAAATTGCGGTCGCGCTACATTCGAAAGGAGTGCGATCAAGTACACTGGGATTGGGGGCCCACGATGTCTTTAGAAACGGGTTGAATCGCTCGGGTAGCAGTGTCCACGGTTGTGGAAAAAGTCGTCCTGTTGCATTGCGAATTTCATTTTTGACCGGGAAATACGTGGGAATCAACGCACTAAGGTACGGGGTGTTTTCATTTTGTAGCCGTTTTTTGTTGCTCCCTGAGGCCTTTTCTGGCGATGCTGAGGGACGGTGTGCCTGAAACGTTTTCCTCCTCCGCCGCCCATAAGAAAACCTCGCAATTTCAACGATGGGCATCGTGGTTCTGGCCTCCTTCTCAGAAGTGTCAAAGGAACGCGCGAAATGTGGGTAAAAGGGAGTACGACGACTTACACATCGCGTGGCGCTGTCACGGTGGCGTTGGGTAGGAATGTGGTGAAATCTGGTGCCAATCTGACACCATCAACTCAGCCTACTCCCCACCTGAACTTCTGAGCTCTGCCCTTTTATTCACATATGTCGACATCTTGCTGGCTGAAGCGTCGCTAAGCCCCAAGCGACGTCACAGGGCGCCACGCTTTTGCACCGTTACAGAGGAAGCTTGTAGGCACCTTGAGCAAAATTTCTAACATCTGCGCTGAATGGAAGACTATTATGGGGTTTCGAAAAAATGACCTTCAATTGTGTTGCCCAGTGTAGATTTGGTGGTGGTGATCATACATCAGTTCGGAAACTGTGCGTTCATCAAGAAAAAAATTTGTTCTGTGTGCTCAAAGAGGCTTCAGTACATGGCATGGCGCGGAAGACATGGAAAGTTGAAAGTTCTGCGAGCTTGGTGAGTCTCAGAGCTCTACCGCTGGGTTCACAGACCCAATGCAACAGAATACACGGATGGCTTTTGATGTCTGGTAGTCATGTCGATACAGAGCCTCCAAAGATAGTCTTACAGGAGGTGTTGGGAGCAGCACGTCACACTGCAGGGATGTGTGCAGGGCCGGACAGACCACGCTTGCTAGTGTGGGCGTTCCAGTAGTGACGCGTTGCGAATTAAGGCCGCTGCATCGGAGACCAGTGTCACTTCTGACTGATGCATTCAAGCAAGCTGCTCACCTCCAGTAGTCGGTGGACCGATTCTTCTATAACAACCGTGCTGCTATGCTGATTCTGGGAACTACTAGGATTTTTACCGATCGTGCAGAAGACAAACTATGGCTAAGAACTAGCTTCTAAGTGGGAAGTGAATGGTACAAATTACTATTTAGCTGCTGATAAACGGACTGTGACTTGCGACACGAGTTTCTTTTTGTATATCGTGTAGAACTCCTATGAAGTCAGATCCAGTGCCGATATATAAATACTCTACCCTATGTTACAACAGACAAAGCCTCTCCCCTATTTTACACCTAACTGTAGATGTGACCCAAAATTCCGTCATATCTCCACTCTTTTATCTCTTACACAAAAGCGAGCGAGGTGGCGTACTTATTAGCAAAAAAAAAAAAATGGTTCAAATGGCTCTGAGCACTATGGGACTCAACTGCTGAGGTCATTAGTCTCCTAGAACTTAGAACTAGTTAAACCTAACTAACCTAAGGACATCACACACATCCATGCCCGAGGCAGGATTCGAACCTGCGACCGTAGCGGTCTCGCGGTTCCAGACTGCAGCGCCAGAACCGCGCGGCCACTTCGGCCGGCTACTTATTAGCACACTAGACTCGCATTCGGGAGGACGACAGTTCAGATCCGCCTAATACACAACTAAAATCCGAGACTATCGTTTCCCTTGTACCTACAACCCTTTCTGTCCTTACCAACCCGAATTCGTCTCGCCCTAGCGACCCTTTTAACTCCACCTCAACAACTTCATCTCTTATTGTAATCAGTGGTATCTCTCCATCAACCTCGCAAAGGCCCAGACAGTAATTATAGGAGAGAAACCCGATCTTTCCGCCCCCTTACCTTCACCTAACAACCCACAACTCCGTAAATAAAACACAAAAACAACCATTAAAAACTAACTGTGTTCCAGCTGCTCACAAACCAAACGTAAGCATACAACACACTAAAATTCCTGAAACTGCTAACTGCCTAACCATTTTGGCTACATCTCACGATTAACATCAATCGGTACAAGACCCCCCCCCCCCCCCCAATCCTCCTCCATCCATCCCGTCCTTTCCCAGCTGTGCACATGTCGTAGAGACCTCTGCTTCTGTCAAGTCTTACTACTCCCTCGAAATCGATGAATGACATGCAGTCAGCCGGCCGAAGTGGCCGCGCGGTTCTGGCGCTGCAGTCTGGAACCGCGAGACCGCTACGGTCGCAGGTTCGAATCCTGCCTCGGGCATGGATGTGTGTGATGTCCTTAGGTTAGTTAGGTTTAACTAGTTCTAAGTTCTAGGGGACTAATGACCTCAGCAGTTGAGTCCCATAGTGCTCAGAGCCATTTGAACCATGACATGCAGTCACCCATTCCACATCTGACTACCTTCTGCTTCTCGTTTCTTGTACCATATAATTAAATGCGTCACATATCTATAATACTTTCACCTGTCCTACGTCTCCTCCAAATTCTGAGTCCTAACATCTTAGTGTACCATCAGTCCTTTAGAAACGTGACTCCCAATATCTCCCTGCAATCTCTGTCCTTGAGATACCTGTACTGATTGCACCTCTCTCAGCACGTTCCATCTTCCTTCCATCTTCAAACAATCCACATCCTTTTCCAGGACACATTTAACCATCTCCTTCTCCCAAATCAAGGGGCAAACGTTGAGATCTACCTGAATTACCATATGAAACCTACACCATCTATCCCATCCCAAACGAAGGCTCCAGCCCACCTTCTTCCTACCTAAGAGAAATCCTAGTACCTCGTTACTGCTACATCCTAACAATCACTTTCTCTCCCAATACACATCCTACACCCTTTTCTGTAAAACACCCTCTTCCATTAGCTCCCACACACAAATTCATTAACTACCGTCACCAACAAGCCCTCACTACCACCACCACTGTCACTGAGAAAAAGGCACATTGTCATCATTATGCCATTTATATATTTTATACCAGCGACACGCCCAGGCTTCAGACAGGTACTGTAAGTATCTATAGCTATATCGTCTAGCTAGCGGTAATAAATTATATTCGCAAGTCTCCCTCGAGAATCGGTCTATCTATTAGTGTACACTGTATCAAGTTCCACGAGATTAGCCTTCACACAGAGGTAGATGAACGCTACAGGTGACTAATACAATTATATAACAATTATAATATACTACCTAATTACCTGTTGTTGCCTAGGTATATTTTTATTCCAATCTTCTGTTAGTACATAGCCTCCTTCCCCCTCTCTCTGTCCATCTCCTTCTTCACCCCTTCTCTGTCCATCTCTTCCACACTTCTCACTACCCACCTCCTCGACACCACCAATCTCTGTCGATCTTCATCAACACCTCTCTCTGCCCATCAACTCCTCCTTCTCCTGCTGTTCATCTGCTTTTCCGCCCTCTGTCCTGCTCCTTGCCACTCTGTCCATTTCCTCCTCCCTCCCTCAATTTCATTTCTTCCTCCCCCTCTCTTTGTTTATCTCCTCCTCCCCTTCTCTCTGTCCATATCCTCCTCCCCTGTGCCTGTGTCCATCTACTCCTCCCTTTGCTCACTGTCCATCGCCTCCTACCGGTTTCTCTCTGCACGTTGTCACACTCGCTTCGATATGAGGCTGGTAGTTCTTATAGCATGTCTTTCCAGATCGTGATTAATGGTGTACCAAATTTGGTTGAAATCGTTCCAGGGGTTTAGGATGAGATTTTTACCCATGACTTTACCTGCGCACGCACAAGTCAAATATATTTCACACGTTTTGAACACTTTTCGCACGTGTTTATACACTTATTTCACCTGTATCTCTAGTGAATTTCGTCCATTTTCATGCAGCTCAATGTTCTTGACGTATTTCCTGACCTACGAGCTGTACAATGATATACGACAGTTTTGTCGGTACATCTAGTGGTACACGTGGGTACTGTGTGCGAAATGTGTCGTAAATAACTTAGTAGTAAACAATTAATAAATCAAAACGTCATACATGATGAGGCAGTTTTTCACGTATTTAAGTGTTTGTGACGTCACATCTCCTGAACCATGTGTCGTAAAATGACATACACTGAAGTACCACAGAAACTGATATAGGTTCAAATGGCTGTAAGCATTATGGGACTTAACATCTGAAGTCATCAGTCCCCTAGAACTTAGAACTATTTAAACCTAACTAACCTAAGGACATCACACACATCCATACCCGAGGCAGGATTCGAACCTGCGACCGTAGCAGCAGCGCGGTTGCAGACTGAAGCGCCTAGAACCGCTCGGTCACAGCGGCCGGCAACTGTTATAGGCATGCATATTCAAGTACAGAGATATGTAAACAGGTAGAATACGGCCCTGCGTTCGGAAACGTCTATATAAGGCAACAAGTGCCTCGCGCAGTTGTTAGATCGTTAACTGCCGCTTTAATGGCATGTTATCAAGATTTAAGTGAGTTTGAACGTGGTGTTGTAATCGGCGCACGAGCGATAGGACACAGCATCCCCGAAGTAGCGATGAAGTGGAGATTTTCCGTACGACCAGTTCACGAGTGTACCGTGAATATCAGGGATCCGCTAAACATTAAATCTCCGACATCGCTGCGGCCGGAAAAAGATCCTGCAAGAATGGGACCAATGACGCCTGAAGACATTCGTCCGGAGTGACAGAAGTGCAATCCTTCCGCAAATTGCTGCAGATTTCAATTCTGTGCCATCAACAACTATCAGCGTACGAAACATTCAGCGAAACATCGATACAATTTGAAATGAGACTCATCCCGACCAGGCAACAAGTTTCGAGTCATCAACAGCCCAGTGTCGAAAGGCCAAGGCGAGGTGTAAACCTTTGTATCGTACAGTCATCAAGGGTACACGAGTGGGCCTTCGCCGCCGAAAGCCCATATCGATAATGTTCGTTTAATGGGTCGCAAGCTGATACTTGTTGATGGTCCAGTATTGAAATCTTCAGCAATTTGCGGAAGGGTTGCACTTCGGTCACGTTGAACGATTCTCTTCTATCGTCGTTGGTCCCATTCTTGGCCGGCCGGGGTGGCAGAGCGGTTCTAGGCGCTACAGTCTGGAACCGCGCGACTGCTACGGTTGCAGGTTCGAATCCTGCCTCGGGCGTGGGTGAGTGTGATGTCATTAGGTTAGTTAGGTTTAAGTAGTTCTAAGTTCTAGGGGACTGATGACCTCAGAAGTTAAGTCCCATAGTGCTCAGAGCCATCTGAACCATTTGAACCCGTTCTTGCAGGATCTTTTTCCTGACACAGCGATGTCGGAGATTTCATATTTCAACGGATTCCAGATATTCGTAGTACACTGGTGAAGCGATCGTACGGAAAATCCCCGCTTCATCGCTACCTCGAAGATGATGTGTCCTATCACCCGTGTGTCGACTATAGGACCACATTCAAACTCACTTAAAATGTGGTTTAAGTTGTAGTTTATTAAAATACACTGCCGTTTGGCAGGAGGTGATTGGCGTTGTGACACTGAAATACTGAAACAGGTATATCAGACAAATTAGGCTGAGAACATCAGTTGAACATATCGCAATGTAGCTGTGCAAGTTCCGCATCTCACTGATTTTCTACTACATGTTGCTCAATATATACTACTGAAAATTAAAATTGCTACACCAAGAAGAAATGGAGATGATAAACGGATATTCATTGGACGAATATATTATACTAGACTTGACATGTGATTACATTTTCACGCAATTTGGGTGCATAGATCATGAGAAATCAGTACCCAGAACAACAACCTCTGGGAGTAAAAACGGCCTTGATACGCCTGGGCATTGAGTCAAATAGAGCTTGGATGGCGTGTACAGGTACAGCTGCCCATGCAGCTTCAACACGATACCACAGTTCATCAAGAGTAGTGACTGGCGTATTGTGACGATCCAGTTGCTCGGCCACCAGTGACCAGACGTTTTCAATTGGTGAGAGATCTGGAGAAGGTGCTGGCCAGGGCAGCAGTCGAACATTTTCTGTATCCAGAAACGCCCGTACAGGACCTGCAACATGCGGTCGTGCACTATCCTGCTGAAATGTAGGGTTCCGCAGGATCGAATGAAGGGTAGAGCCACGGGTCGTAACACATCTGAAATGTAACATCCACTGTTCAAAGTACTGCCAATGCGAACAAGAGGTGACCGAGACGCGTAACCAATGGCACCCCATACCATCACGCCGGGTGATACGCCAGTATGGTGATGACGAATAGAAGCTTCCAATGTGCGTTCACCGCGATGTCGCCAAACACGGATGCGACCATCATCATGCTGTAAACAGAACGTGGATTCATCCGAAAAAATGATGTTTTCCGATTCGTGCACCCAGGTTCATCATTGAGCCATGGTCTCCGAGGTGATAGTCCAAGCTGCTGCAAACGTCGTCGCACTGTTCGTGCAGATGGTTGTTCTCTTGCAAACGTCCCTATCTGTTGACTCAGGGATCGAGACGTGGCTGCACGATCAGTTACAGCCATGCGGATAAGATGCCTGTCATCTCGACTGCTAGTGTTACGAGGCCGTTGGGATCCAGCACGGCGTTCCGTATTAACCTCCTGAACCCACCGATTCCATATTCTGCTAACAGTCATCGGATCTCGACTAACGCGAGCAGCAGTGTCGCGATACTATAAACCGAAATAGCGATAGGCTACAATCCGTTCTTTATCAAAATCGGAAACGTGATGGTACGCATTTCTCCTCCTTAAACGAGGGATCACAACAACGTTTCACCAGGCAACGCCGGTCAACTGCTGTTTGTGTTTGAGAAATCGGTTGAAAACTTTCCTCATGTCAGCACGTTATAGGTGTCGTCACCGGCGCCAACCTTGTGTGAATGGTCTGAAAAGCTAATCATTTGCATATCACAGCATCTTCTTCCTGTCAGTTAAATTTCACGTCTGTAGCACGTCATCTTCGTGGTGTAGCAATTTTGATGATCAGTAGTGTATTACCGATGCCTTTAAGCGTAGGGACCATGTGACAATGTATGATGTCAGAATACAATGACAATGATTGATTAGAGGATATCAGCGGCAGGAATGTAACTGTATCATATTTCATTCTTTATTCTCCGCATCGTACTTCAACCGCAGATGCAAATGTCTATGGAGCACGTAAGTCTCAGTACAAGCTCACCATCGCAAGGCACCGAATTACGACAGAATAAGGTAATGATGATATGACATCCGAAGCTAATGGTTTAGAATTAATCTTTATAGCTTTGTGAAATAGTGGTTATCATGCAGAAATTTCTCGCGCGGTGTCTTGGAAGCAGTATAGAAAAGGGGTGTTAGATCGTTTATGAGCACTAGATCAGTAGAACAAGTCTGAGGGAGGAATCAATGACCTTACTTAAGAGAACGGTCCGGCTCTTCCTTCAGACTGTTTATGTAAACTTCAGTCTTGATGGCTGGTTAGGGATTTGAGCCCTGTGCCTCCTGAGAGCTCTAGCTCTTCACTCGCTACGGTTCGCATGAGCCTGCCTTTTGGCATCACTTACTGACACCAATGCTCGCAATATTCTTGTGGAGCTGCACTTTAATTTCAATAGCGAGATGCAACAGATAAACCAAGCGCCTGAATGCTCGTTAACCATTACAGTATCACATATTTTGTAGTAAAGGAAGGAAGGTAAATATCTAACGTCCCGTCGACATCGAGGTCATTAGAGACGGAGCAGAAGCTCGGAATGTTTCAAAATTGGAAAGGAAAAGCGGCCGTGCCCTTTCAACGGAAACATCCCGGCATTTGTCTGTACCGATTTAGGGAAATCGCGGAAAACCCAAATCAGGATGATCGGACGCGGGTTCGAACCGTTGTCCTCTCGAATGAGAGTCCATTGTGTTAACCATTGCGCCATCTCGCTCGGTTATTCTGTATAACAAGAGATGGAAAAATATGCAGACTGGAAACAGTCGTTGCCCGTTGAGACAGTATATTAGACGCCTCCAGGCCTGACAACATCGTGACGGATGTTTCCCATCGGATTGTCCCCGCAATAAAATTTGACTGCTCTATACGCCACGACAGGTAGTTTCTTTACAATTCAAAACGATCACGTTCGACAATGCCGGCCGTACCCTTATAATACGGCGAGAGGTAAGAACACGTAATGCTCTCAGGAACTTTGTCGAACACAATCGCTTTAGTGGTCCAGGTGTTATGGGACGGGGAGGCAACTGTTGTGTAGGTGTACCGACGTCGTAATCTTTGAACACAGGCCACTCCCAGCCTGTGTTATTGTAACACTGTGGTCCTTGCCCACCTGTGTCTTTTCAGGGATGTATATTGTCCCAAAGAAAGCAGGTGTTGACAGATGTGAAAATTACCGAACTATCAGTTTAATAAGTCACGGCTGCAAAATACTAACGCGAATACTTTACAGCGATTGGAAAAACTGGTAGAAGCCGACCTCTGGGAAGATCAGTTTGGATTCCGTACAAATATTGGAACACGTGAGGCAATACTGACCCTACGACTTATCTTAGAAGATGGATTGAGGAAAAGCAAACTCACGTTTCTAGCATTTGTAGATTTACAGAAATCTTTTGACAATGTTGACTGGAATACTCTCTTTCAAATTCTGAAGGTGGCAGGGGTAAAATACAGGGAATGAAAGGCTATTTACAATTTATACAGGAACCAGATGGCAGTGATAAGAGTCGAGGGGCATGAAAGGGAAGCAGTGGTTGCGAAGGGAGTGAGACACGGTTGTATCCTATTCCAAATGTTATTCAATCTGTATATTGGGTAAGTAGTAAAGGAAACAAAAGAGGTATTACAATCCATAGAGAAAAAATAAAAACTTTGAGGTTCGCCGATGACATTGTATTTCTGTCAGAGACAACAAAGGACTTGGAAGAGCAGTTGAACGGAATGGACAGTGTCTTGAAAGGAAAATATAAGATAAACATCAACAAAAGCAAAACGAGGATAATGGAATGTAGTCGAATTAAGTCGGGTCATGCTGAAGGAATCAGATTAGGAAATGAGACACTTAAAGTAGTGAAGGAGTTTTGCTATTTGGGGAGCAAAATAACTTATGATGGTCGAAGGAGAGGATATAAAATGTGGACTGGCAATGACAAGGAAAGCTTTTCTGAAGAAGAGAAATTTGTTAACATCGAGTATACATTCAAGTGTCAGGAAGTCGTTTCTGAAAGTCTTTGCTTGGAGTGTAGCCATGTATGGAAGTGAAACATGGACGATAAACAGTTTGGACAAGAAGAGAATAGAATCTTTCGAAAAGTGGTGCTACAGAAGAATGCTGAAGATTAGATGGGTTGATCACATTACTAATAAGGAGGTACTGAATAGAATTGTGGGGAAGAGAAATTTGTGGTACAACTTGACTAGAAGAAGAGATCGGCTGTTAGGACATGGTCTGAGGCACCAAGGGATCACCAATTTAGTATTGGAGGGTAGCGTGGAGGGTAAAAATCGTAGAGGGAGACCAAGAAATGAATACACTAAACAGATTCAGAACGATGTAGGCTGCAGTAGGTACTGGGAGATGAAGAAGCTTGCTCAGTAAAGAGTAGCATGGAGAGCTGCATCAAACCAGTCTCTGTACTGAAGACCACATCATCATCATATTGTCCTGACGTCATTTCTATGGATGACAATGACCTGTCGAATCGAAAGGAGCAGGTAGAGGAGCTCATGGAACTAGAGGATATTCTGCGAATGGACTTGCCTGCCCATTCCCCCGGCTTAAATCAAATCGAGCACTTGTGGTATGTGTTGGAGAGACGTACAGCAGGACGTCCACACGCAGAAACAACCATTAATCAGTGTTAAACCACGTTGGTAGAGGAATGGAATGCCCTACCAGAAGAAGCCCTTACCATCCTCCTGGCCAGCAAGTGAACATGTTGCAGAACATGCACTGTCATCCTTTGAGTTCACACACTCTATTAAGAACCATGTCCCGCCTTCTGCAGTCGTCCAAGAGAATGTCATGACTGGCGGCGACTTCGGTGTAATTATTGTCTTTCAATAAAATTATTATTTTTGCTCGTATCTTTACGTATTTATCTCAGTTGCCTACTGTACGACTTCGTAGCACTTCTTTCTATATACAGGGTGGTCCATTGATAGTGACCGGGCCAAATATCTCACGAAATAAGCGTCAAACAATAAAACTACAAAGAACGAAACTTCTCTAGCTTGAAGGGGGAAACCAGATGGCGCTATGGTTGGCCCACTAGATGGCGCTGCCACAGGTCAAACGGATATCAACTGCATTTTTTTAAAATAGGAACTCCCATTTTTTGTTACATATTCTTGTAGTACGTAAAGAAATATGAATGTTATAGTTGGACCACTTTTTTCGCTTTGTGATAGATGGCGCTGTGATAGTCACAAACATATGCCTCACAATTTTAGACGAACACCACCGAAGTCAACATTACCTTCCTTCAATTGGGCCAACTGGCGGTGAGTCGAGGAAGTACAGTACATACTGACGAAACTAAAATGAGCTCTAACATGCAAAGTAAGCGTTTCCGGACACATGTCCACATAACATATTTTCTTTCTTTGTGTGTGAAGAATGTTTCCTGAAAGTTTGGCCGTACCTTTTTGTAACACCCTGTATATACAGATGGTAGTAATATCGCGGATACAAAGCATAAAACGGCAGTGCATTGCCGAAGCTGTCATTTGTTATCAGGTGATTCAAGTGAAAAGGTTTCTGACACGATTATCGTCGCACGACGAGAGTTAACAGACTTTGAACGACGAATGGTGGTTGGAGCTGCACACATGAGACATTCCATTTCGGAAATCATTAGGGAATACAGTATTCCGAGATCCACAGTGTGTCAAGAATGTGCTGAAAAAACAACATTTCAGGGATTACCTCTTACCACGGTCAACGCAATGGCCGACGTCCTTCACTTAACGACAGAGAGCAGCGGCGTTTGCGTAGAGTTGTCAGTGCTAATAGACAAGCAACAATCCGTAAATAACCGCAGAAATGAATGTACGACGTATGACTAACGCATCCGTTAGGACAGCGCGGCGAAATTGGCGTTAATGGGCTATGGCAGCAGACGACCGACGCCAGTGCATTCGGTAGTACGACGGCAGCGCCTGCAGCGCCTCTCCTGGGGCTCCGTGACCATATCGGTTGGACCCTAGGCGGCTGGAAAACAGTGGCCTGGTCATATGAGTCCTCATTTTAGTTGGTAAGAGCTGATGGTAAGGCTCGAGTATGGCGCAGACCCTACGATGCCATAGACCAAAGTTGTCGACAAGGCAATATGCAGGCTGGCGGTGGCTCCATAATGACAGTGTTTACATGGGATGGACTGGGCCCTCTGGTCCAACTGAACCGATCGTTAACTGGAAATGGTAATGTCCGGCTGCTTGGAAGACCATTTGCAGTCTTTTATGGACTTCATATGCTCAAACAACGATGGAATTTTTAAGTATGAGAATCCGACGTGTCACTGGGCCACTATTGTTCTCGACTGGTTTGAAGAACATTCTGGACAATTCGAGCGAATGATTTGGCCACTCAGATCGTCTGACATGAATCCCATCGAACATTTATGGAACATAATCGAGAGGTCAGTTCGTGCACAAAATCCTGTACCGACAACACTTTCGCAATTATGGACAGTTAGAAGCAGTATAGCTCTACATTTCAGCAGGGGACTTCCAAAGAGTTGTTAAGTCCATGCCACATCGAGGTGCTGCACTGTTCCGGGCAGAAGCAGGTCCGACACGAAGCTGGGCGTCATCGCTTCACTTTTATCACGTCAGTGTACAGTAATGTCACGTTTCTGTAGAAATCTATTTCCTTCTCCCTGACGCAAACGATAATGGATTATCATCTGATAGCCTTTTAACCCGTAAAATGATTAATTATTCACGTAAACACGAGGGTCACTCCAAAAGAAATGCACACTATTTTTTTTAAATCCATCTTTTATTCTACATGTTTGAAAGTTTAACAGTGTGTAGATACATCCTTTAGGAACAATATTTTCATTTCTCCACATAATTTCCATCCCTCTCAACTGCCTTACGCCATCTTGGAACCAGCGCCCGTATACCCGCGCGGTAAAATTCTGGACCAACCTGTTGGAGCCACTGTTTGGCAGCGTGCACAAGGGAGTCATCATCTTCAAACCTTGTTCCAAGAAGAGAGTCTTTCAGTTTCCCAAAGAGTTGATAGTCACATGGAGCCAGGTCAGGACTGTAAGGCGGATGTTTCAGTATTGTCCATCTGAGTTTTGTGATCGCTTCCATGGTTTTTGGACTGACATGTGGCCGTGCATTTTCGTGTAACAGCAAAACATCCTGCTTTGCCGATGTGGTCGAACACGACTCAGTCGAGCTTGAAGTTTTTTCAGTGTCGTCACATATGCATCAGAATTTATGGTGGTTCCACTTGGCATGATGTCCATAAGAAAGAGTCCTTCGCAATCGAAAAATACCGTGGCCATAACTTTGTGGTTATGAATTTTTTTTCTTGGGTGAATTTGCATGATGCCACTCCATTGATTGCCTCTTCGTCTCTGGTGAAAAATGACGGAGCCATGTTTCAACACCTGTCACAATTCTTCCACGTTCCAAGAGTTCGCTGCATACCGTTTTTCTAGTTTCTTTGTGAGCCACTGTCAACATCCTGGGAGCCCACCTGGCAAAAATCTTTTTTAACGCCAACACTTTCAGTATCCTGCAAACACTTCCTTCCCCTATGCCAACGTAGCGTGACAATTCGTTCACTGTGATGCGTCTGTCAGCAGCCACCAATTCGTTAACTCTCTGCACATTGTCTGGAGTGTGTGCAATAGAAGGCCTGCCGCTGCGAGGACAATCCTCAATATTGCCGTGCCCGCTTTCATCACGTAACCAGCTTGCCCACCGACTAACTGTACTGCGATCTACAGCAGCATCTCCATACACCTTTTTCAACCTCTTGTGGATGTTTCCCACTGTCTCGTTTTCACAGCACAGGAATTCTATGACAGCACGTTGCTTCTGGCGAACGTCAAGTGTAGCAGCCATCTTGAAGACATTCTGTGACGGCGCCACTCACGGGAACAGGTTGAACTAAGTTTGAAAACAAACGGGAAGGATGTATCCACACACTGTAAAACTTTGACACATGCAGAATGAAAACTGTATTTTTACAAAAATAGTGAGCATTGCTTTTGGAAAGGCCCTCGTATCAGCGAAATATTCACAAACCTGTTTTTAGTATATTAAATTTCAATTTTCTCAATTAAATGTTGGCACTGAACCGTTAAGTTGGCTTTGCTATATGTTTACTCTGTTTCTTTCTGTTTCTCACGGTCTTCCAACGCTTGCTAATCAATATCAATAATAGCAGACAGCAAATTCCGCTCCGCACAACACTGCTGACTGCAGCTCGTGGAGTGAGCCCGCCACACACCGCGGCTTATCTGCTAAGCTCGCCCACACACCCAGGCGCTCGTCCCAAGGACGCCACACGGAATTTTTCGCTCCTTACTTCTTGGAACTCAGTCGAAACGGAAGTCGCTTGATACAAAGCGGGCACGCCTCTGCTGGTGGTTATTCAAAGGTTTTACATCCACACATTCTTTAAAAGACCGTTTTATGCGCTACTAACACTTTTCTGATAAAGACTTCATCATCCATTTGGCATTCGCTCGTGCATGAAAGCGTCCACAAAATTTTTTCATACGTCATGGTAGTTAAAAACAAGTATCCGTACTGCTCCTACACATTTTCTGACGTGTCGTCGTCTTCTCATCTTCCATTACCTCGTCGTCTGGGTGTTAGCTCTTGGAATTCAGCAAAGAGCTCCCTTGTTCCATCCAGCAGTCATCCGCGTGCGTTGATTTCACTTTCATTACAGTCATAATTACGTCATTTAGACAACTTGTGGTCCTGTTTGTTTTCCTGTCTCTCATGCACTGTCTGGTCAACAGTATCCGGACATAACTCATTTGGAAAAGTCTCCATCGCACCCCCCCCCCCCCCTCCCCCCTACCCTCCTCTCAGGTTTAGTGGTAAAATGGCCGAGTGGGTAGCACGTCAATAAATGAACATAGATCAAGCATGAAAACAGAAAGAAGATGTAATTAACTGTGAGAAAAGAAGCAAAACTGAAACTGTGAACGGTCCAAGCTCAAGACACCTTACATCGAGCGAACTGCAAGAATCATGACGTCGTGGTTGTGTGATCACGGGGTTGGACTCCAGAGTAGGAGATCCGTGTTCAAATATCTCCCGTGCCCCATATGTTTTTTTTCACTAAATTAAGAATTCTGCGTCATGTCACTGACGTGTCTGTTCTCCTGCCATAGTATTGGCAATTGTCACATACACATTGGCTGCAGAATATGAGTCATGTGGTAAGAATATATTACCGACTCAAGAAAATGTGGTGAACTGTAAGAGTAATGGAAAATGCCGCACATATCTCTCACAGAAATGAAAACAACAAATAAAGGGCTGTGAACTATGTTACAACAAAGGAATTCAAGAGCCAAAACTTCCAAAACGGAACGCTAGAGTCTTAACATGTGATACTTGTGTAGAACAAATAGGAGGTACGTACATCTGGAGGTCTCTTCCGTACACCTCACTGTTGCAAACAAACGTTACACCACTACAAAGACACAAATCTGAATACAGCGAACAGATACATCAATGACCAGACTGACAGTTCACAATTTTTTGAAAAAAATTGGGGTACGAGGGAGAGTTGAACGCGGATCTCCCCCTGCGCACTCCAAAACCGTGACCACATAACCACTACGCCGGGGCTATTCAAATTCACTCGATGTTGCACATCTTGAGCTTGCACCGTTCACTGTTCCACAGTTCAGTACACCTTCTTCCTGTTTCCATGCTTGATCTGTTTTCAGTTTCTGTTGGGCTACCCACTGGGCCATCTTAACACTAAATCTAAGGGGATGCCATGGGGAGTTCCCCTGTCAGTAATGTGGAAATGACCATCAGCATCAAAGGAGGCGGGGAGTATAGTGTTGCCAGCAGGAAAGCAGTCACAGCAGAACGGGTCTGTCAAGTGAGCTCTGTGATTTCGAACGCGGACTAGTCACTGGCTGTCCCCTCAATAACAGATACATTTGGTACATTTCAACGCTTCCAAGACTGCCCAAGTCGACTGTTGGTGACGTGACTGTGAAGTGGAAACACGAAGGAACAACGACAACTAAACCAAGTCCAAGCAGACCAAATGTACTGACGGACAGGGACCACTGAACGTTGCGGAGGAGTCGCTCGTATGATCCAAAGTGCTCCCAGCAGTCCAGCTAGCGCAATGACAGTGCGACGGGAGTTACATGGACGGGGACAACGGTAGAGCAGCTCTTCATAAATCACACACTTTCGTAGTCAGTGCTACGCGATGCTTGACGAGGTATAAGAGCAATGCCACTGGCCAGTGGATGACTGGAAACGAATGATTTGGGGTGATCAATTTCCCTATACCCTGTGGCAATCCGATGGAAGGGTTTGGATTTGGTTAATGCTCGGAGAGCGTTACCTGCCATCATGTGTTGTGCCAGCAGTGAAGTACGGAGCAGACGGTGTTACGGTATAGGGGCGCTTTTCATGGTCAGTTCAAGCCGCTATAAAGACGAAGGGTGAATGTACCTCATATTAATGCCCACTAATAGGTGTCCACTGGTAGAAGCCGACCTCAGAGAAGATCAGTTTGGATTCCGTACAAATATTGGAACACGTGAGGCAATATTGACCTTACGACTTATCTTAGAAGAAAGATTAAGGAAAGGCAAACCTACGTTTCTAGCATTTGTAGACTTAGAGAAAGCTTTTGACAATGTTCACTGGAAAACTCTCTTTCAAATTCTGAAGGTGGCACGGGTAAAATACAGGGAGCGAAAGGCTATTTACAATTTGTACAGAAACCAGATGGCAGTTATAAGAGTCGAGGGGCATGAAAGGGAAGCAGTGGTTGGGAAGGGAGTGAGACAGGGTTGTAGCCTCTCCCCGATGTTATTCAATCTGTATATTGAGCAAGCAGTAAAGGAAACAAAAGAAAAATTTGTAGAAGGTATTAAAATCCATGGAGAAGAAATAAAAACTTTGAGGTTCGCCGATGACATTGTAATTCTGTCAGAGACAGCAAAAGACTAGGAAGAGCAGTTGAACGGAATGGACAGTGTCTTGAAAGGAGGATATAAGATGAACATCAACAAAAGCAAAACGAGGATAATGGAATGTAGTCGAATTAAGTCGGGTGATGCTGAAGGAATTAGATTAGGAAAAGAGACACTTAAAGTAGTAAAGGAGTTTTGCTATTTGGGGAGCAAAGTAACTGATGATTGTCGAAGAGAAGATATAAAATGTAGACTGGCAATGGCAAGGAAAGCGTTTCTGAAGAAGAGAAATTTGTTAACATCGAGTGTAGATTTAAGTGTCAGGAAGTCGTTTCTGAAAGTGTTTGTATGGAATGTAGCCATGTATGGAAGTAAAACATGGACGATAAATAGTTTGGCCAAAAAGAGAATAGAAGCTTTCGAAATGTGGTGCTACAGAAGAATGCTGAAGATTAGATGGGTAGATACGTAACTAACGAGGAGGTATTGAATAGAATTGCGGAGAAGAGGAGTTTGTGGCACAACTTGACAAGAAGAAGGGACCGGTTGGTAGGACATATTCCGAGGCATCAAGGGACCACAAATTTAGCATTGGAGGGCAGCGTGGAAGGTAAAAATCGTAGAGGGAGATCAAGAGATGAATACACTAAGCAGATTCAGAAGGATGTAGGATGCAGTAAGTACTGGGAAATGAAGAAGCTTGCACAGGATAGGGTAGCATGGAGAGCTGCATCAAACCAGTCTCAGGACTGAAGACCATAACAACAACAGGTGTCCGGACATTTTTGATCAGGTAGTGTAGATAATCCGAACACGTATCTCTCCGCTGTTCCAGAAGAAACCCTTAGTATTTGCACGGCTATCACATGTAAAGTCCACATCTCACTGCAACAGATAAAAACTGATAACACGCTCTGGTAGTTTACTTCCGATTTCAGGTACACCGAAGGCATTGTTCTAAAAATCCTGTTTAGTTTACAACTTCAAACAATTTATACTCTTCTGTTACTGACTCTTCTTATTCATCCAGTTGCCGTTTTCAGCTTCCCAAACAAGAGCTCACCAACTGGTCCACGAATTCATTGTTAATTTGTGCTCGTTGTTCCCGACTTATTTAGAGTACATCACTTTAGTCTTGTTACAGTTATGTTCATGTATACTTAAAGGTATCGTAACGTTTATTTGTACTCTAATTATACAACAAACATTACGAAAAGCGTCCTGTAAATGTTATTATCGGAGTCCTTAAATGTCAAATTCTGTTTACTACTATCAAAACACGTATTTTACTGATCAGTGCCTACTTCAGGCACATTTTCACTAACAGTATTTCAGTCAGCTAATAAGGAAATTTCATTGCGATATTAACGATATCGAAGCGCATCTTTGTGACTAGTGTATATTTAGACGATTAGTGTATACAAAAGACTACATGAGTAACGTTTGAAAACTAGGTGCAAAATGCAGTGCTACCTCATAAGCGAGAAAGTATCACACCATTCACAGTTACGCGTTTTCATGGTAATAGCACCACGAAGGTCCGTCAACGGCAAGATGATGCACTGAAAATAAAGCTGCTGTCCATTCGTGTATAAAATTTGCTTACCTCGTCGAACATTATAACAAACTAAATTACTGGCTACAAGTTGTCCAACAATTTTTTATTTATTCGTTAAGCACTTTTCGCCTCCTTAGCTCTTAATCAGGTGATATACCAGCCAAGGGGCAGGCATATACATTACGCTGATCAGCCGGAACATTATGACAACGCACCTAATAGCCGGTACGTCCAACTTTGCCGCGAATAACATCGGCGACGTGTCGTGGCATGGAAGCAATGAGGCCTCGGTAAGTCGCTGGAGGGAGTTGACACCACGTTTGCACACACAAGTCACCTACTTCTCGTAAATTTCGGAGAAGGGACGATGAGCGCTGACGCCACATTCAAATACATACCAGATGCGTTCCGTGGGGTTCACATCTGGTGAGTTGGGGAGCCAGCACATCAATTGGAACTCGCCACTGTGTTCCCCGAACCACTCCATCACACTCCTGGCCTTGTGAAATGGCACATTATCTTGTTGAAAAATGCCACTGCCGCCGGAAACATGATCGTCATGAAGGGGTGTACGTGGTCTGCAAGCAGTGTACGACACTCCTTGGCCACCATGGTGCCTTGCACGAGGTCCACTGGACCCTTGTAAGCCAATGTGAATGTTCCCCAGAGCATAATGGAGCAGGTGCCGGCTTATCTGCGTCCCACAGTACAGGCGTCAAGGAGCTGTTCCCCGGAAAGACAACGCATTCGCGCCCTCCAGTCGGCATGATGCGAGAAGGAATTGGGATTCATCAAAAAATGTAACACTCTGTCACTACGCCAACGACCAATGCCAATGGTCACGTGTCCATTTCAGTCATTGCCGATGTCGTGGTGTTAACTTTGGCACATGCCTGGATCGTCGGCTGTGGAGGCCCATCGTTAGGAGGTTAGGAGTGTTCGGTGCACTGTGCGTTCAGACACACATGTATTGTGACCAGCATTAAAGTCTGATAGTTCCGCCACAGTTCGCCGCCTGCCCTGTTTTACCAGTCTGCCCAGCGTACTACGTTCGATATCTGTAATGAGGGGTGGCCGCCCAACCCCACGACATTTGGACGTGGTTTGGCCTTGGTTTCGCTACGTGTTGAAGACACTCACCACAGCATTCCCCGAGCACCCGACAAGTCATAGAGTTTCCGAAATGTTCGTGTCGAGCCTTCGGGTCATCACAATCTGCCCTAGGTCAAACTCAGACATATCGCGCACGTTCCCCATTCTAGACAAGGACAGCATGCTCACTGGACGGGTGTATATCGATAGTAGGTCGGTGGCTGTTCAGTGTATGTGCAGCAGGCGTTACGGTATATAAAATTGTAAATTTAATGTTACGTACTAGCGTTATACAAGCAGAAAATGTAATACTCAAAAGCGGCATCATCAGGATGCATCGACGGCTGAAGAGATTGGCGAGATGCTCATCACATGTCCCAAGGTCACTGTGCAACCCTGTCGGCAAAAGTTGCCCATTCGGAATATCAAAAGAGTTGCGTTTATGTTACGTTATGAACATTTAGCTGCGAAAAAGATCTGTTATCAACAGATTCCGCAAAATTTCACCAAAGCTAAAAAATAGGCTCGCTTCGGTTGGTGTAAGGAAGCGTTCAACAAATTCACCCAACAAAACGCAAAATGCGGATACAACATCGTAAGAGGAGACGAAACTGAGATATACGACGTCTTAACAGGAGACATAACTTGGATGTTATTGTTAGTAAGCCGGGAACCAAGCAGAAGTCAACTCTTTGGGTGTTATGGGTTGAAATGAAATCAAGTATGTCGTTCGTTCGCAAAATACTTCCAAGAAAATAGTCGCTTGTTTCTCGGGGACCCTGGACTTGCCACGACCACTGCTTTAGGTGCCGAAGAACAATTAATACTGAACGGCATACAACAATTTGTTTACCGGAAGTCATCGACAGGATCTAAAACACTGCATCCAATCCCATCACAGAAATGCCAAGTACCACGCGACACGTCAAACAGGTCACTGTGTGGTGCGGGTTTACGGCATCATTTATCATAGGGTCACATTTTTTTCGAAGAGACGGGTGCTTCAGGTCCTGTTGTTACCTGTATAGTCACTGGTAAGCGCTATGAGTGTCTTTTGCGCAACCACGTCAATCCAGCTCTCCAACAGCATGGATGTGTGGATGGGATCATTTTTATGCAAGATGGCGCACCTCTGCACATTGCAAATCCAGTTAGACAGCTGCTAAAGCGCCATTTCGGAAATGCTAGAATTATCAGCCGCCATTTCCCTACAGCCTGGCCGTCCCGATCACCTGATCTTAATCCGTGAGACTTCTGGCTGTGTAGCTGTCTGAAAGACGTTGTGTTCAGTGTCCCGACTGCAAACTTAGCTGCGCTGAAGGCACGCATTGCGCAACACATTCGGAACGTGACCACGGAAATACTTCGATCAGTTGTGGAACATGCTGTTTCTCGATTTCAACTTGTTGCAAATGGTGAACAGCATATTCAACAGTCACATGGAAATTAATAATCCGATTTGATATTGATTGACGCTTTTTATGCGGGTTTGGCCTCAGGATACTCAAAAACCGATGTCATTGATGCTTTTTATGCGGTTTTTGGCCTCAGAGCAACTAAAAACCGATGTGAGTGATGTTTTTTATGCGGTTTTTGGCCTCAGGAAGTTAAAAACCGATTTTTCCCATCCGAAGTGATATGACCTGGCCGTGGTGGATGGGCTTATGTAACTGACAGTGTCACACCTGTACACCCATGCACACTGAGTAGTATAGTTTGTTTAACGTCAAACGTACACCTTAGGCGTTCTTGTATGATTCATTCGTCATTTGTAGTCGACCACTATTAAGATAGTTGCTATTGCTACATTTTGTAACTATTTATTTTTCTTTTGCCATACGTTTTCCTCCTTCTTTTGCCATACGTTTTCCTCCTTCTCCGATAATATTCCGTTGCAATTTGAGGTCATTCTGACCAGTGGTGTTATTTCTACAGCGATTTTAAAGTTTAACTTCAATTCTAGAGCCCTGTAAGTAAAGCACCTGTTACTAACAAAAATTTGTACTGGAAAACGGTCTCTGACAGAAACCGGTCGTACAATTAAAAATAAATTATACAGCTGATTCACAAGATAAAATATGTCATTTCTAAGATTTCAGGAAAGAATAAAGAATAGTGTTCAAAAATGTTAGTATTTAAAACCTATATCCCCCCCACGTGCTCTCCCGGTTAACAACATGATCCCCCAAGTAGTGTAAGGCAATGACGTGGTACCACAACTCACAAAGACACATTTATCGATGGGGTACCATCTCCACGCGTCTCTCTCCTATTCACGTTGCATTTTGGGGCGGTGGCTAACAAGATGCTCTTATCAAGTGCCATACAGGCTTCGACAATAACGAAGAACAAAATAAGTAACAACTTTGCCGTGCTTACTTCCTTACGTGCCTTTCGAGGAAGGTTATAATCTTTATCTACTTCGCTGAGGGAGCAACAGTTAGTGCTAGGGAAGAAGCATCAGCTCATAAGAGAGAGTGCGAGACTGTCAGACTCGAAGGGACTAATAATGTGTCATCCATGGCCGAATCGTTACAGTATCATGGCCGAATAGTTGCAGTATCATCGTCTACGAGAGAGGTACCAGATGAGATCCATAAAACTACCATCAAGGCTCGTTTATATCCATGTGTTTTACAGGCCTACACATTTTCTGATCTCAGACATAATGAGGTATCTCGAACAAAGTAGCGTCCTATACGCCAGTCAGCTTACATTCCGAAAGCATCGGTCACGCGAATCCTAATTCGCTGATTTATAGTGACAATCGTTATGTATTTATATTCACAGTGAAAAGTGAGCGATGTGTAGCCAATTAGCAATCACAGCGGAACCTGCCAGGTGTATACCAATTACGTACTCCCCATATTGTCGCAAGCCAGTACTCACTATGGAAATAAACGCTTAACTTCCATGTCAACCATCAGAAGATGAGGCTCTAAAGGCTCGAAAACCGGCTTATGGAGTAAACGAGTGTTTGAAAAAAGTGAGTAGTTGCAGTACTGCGTACTTGTATTGAATGGACAGTCACGGGTTCTAGAACAACTGTAATGGATAAGCTTGATAAATGATGTGTCGGATAATGTCAGAGGTTGCGTGGGTCCGTTAGTGGATGATGTATTGAGGACAGTAACAACGCCGAAAAACAGTAGCGAAAACCAGGAAGTCCCTTAGAAGATCAACACTTGCTGTAGAAACTGGCTGTGGACCCTCAACGTACACACACGTAACGTATTGCACATATGTACGCGGAAAAGCCCGTTATTGTTTGATTAAACCATTGATGAACAGTCACTGGAAAAGTCGCAGCCATTGAATGTGTGACTACATGTCAGGCGTGATTTAAAGTGGAAATACCATATTAAACAACTCGTAGGAAACGCAATCCCAGACTGAGGTTCGTTGGAATAATCCCCAGCACGTTGAGTCCACTCACAAAAAGTTCACTCGGTTTGCGCATGGCATTAGTAGTGGGAAAGAACCATTATTGTTCGGTTACATGATCGGCGGTCAGTCACTGGATGCAGCAACACGGCGGCCGGTCGGAACCGTTGGGCCTTCCAAGGCCTTTTCGGATGGAGTTTAGTTTTTTAGCGAAACTTGTTAGATATGCTAATGTGTTAATGTGGAACCGATTCCCGCTGGAAAAAAAATAGTTCCAATTCTGGTCACCATGTGCAAACCTGGCGCTGCTGATCAGGTAGTTTTACAGACGCAGCATCTCGTCGATGTCCACGGTGCTCATTTTTAACGACTTATGTAAGCAGTGGTTCGTAAAAAAATGAACGCTATGCCTTTCTAACTTATTTGGCCTTTACTATCCACATCCCGTTCCTGAACCATTACGTATGAGAACATTTCTATACGTCTTTCTTGTATTCACAGCGCCAGATTTGCACCTGGTGGCCAAAACTGGAAATAATAACTTGGAGCTGCTGTCAAGTCTTCGAAGTAAACACTCCAAAAACGAATTTACGACATCCAGATATTGACGGCTCCAGTTATGGTTGGTTCAAATGGCTCTGAGCACTATGGGACTTAACTTCTGAGGTCATCAGTCGCCTAGGACTTAGAACTAATTAAACCTAACTAACCTAAGGACAGCACACACATCCATGCCCGAGGCAGGATTCGAACCTGCGACTGTAGCGGTCGCTCGGCTCCAGACTGGCTCCAGTTATGCAAGTATCGATAGATCTGATTGGCTATACGTGGATTGCATATGGGTCTGGAGATGGCGTTACTGAGTTACCGAAACTGGCTGTCTAAATCAAATAACTTCTCAAAACATACGCCAATTTGGCGATTTACCTTAGTAAATTTTTGACCGGCCGCTGTCCCTTATCCACAATGAATCAACAGGGACCATGTAATTGCGGAAGGGAAGGTGAACCCTGCTGTCATCTCCTTCAAGACCGAGGTACCAAATTCTTTTAGGGTAATGCAACAGTTCACACCAAAAACGCGTTTAGGGGCGTTTGCATTCTTGATTGAGCTACCCGATAGCATAATTTGTTACCCATAGATCATGTCGGGGATGCGTTGGGAAGATGTGCACTTTCATAGCAGTCTGCGACTCGTAACCTTCAAGATAACATCTTGGACCTACTGATAACAAACAGACCCGAACTTTTCGAATCTGTATGTACAGAACAGGGAATCAGTGATCATAAGGCCGTTGCAGCATCCCTGAATATGGAAGTTGATAGGAATATAAAAAAAGGGAGGAAGGTTTATCTGTTTAGCAAGAGTAATAGAAGGCAGATTTCAGACTACCTAACAGATCAAAACGAAAATTTCTCTTCCGACACTGACAATGTTGAGTGTTTATGGAAAAAGTTCAAGGCAATCGTAAAATGCGTTTTAGACAGGTACGTGCCGAGTAAAACTGTGAGGGACGGGAAAAACCCACCGTGGTACAACAACAAAGTTAGGAAACTACTGCGAAAGCAAAGAGAGCTCCACTCCAAGTTTAAACGCAGCCAAAACCTCTCAGACAAACTGAAGCTAAACGATGTCAAAGTTAGCGTAAGGAGGGCTATGCGTGAAGCGTTCATTGAATTCGAAAGTAAAATTCTATGTACCGACTTGACAGAAAATCCTAGGAAGTTCTGGTCTTACGTTAAATCAGTAAGTGGCTCGAAACAGCATATCCAGACACTACGGGATGACACGCGTAAAGCTGAAATACTAAACACCTTTTTCCAAAGCTGTTTCACAGAGGAAGACCGCACTGCAGTTCCTTCTCTAAATCCTCGCACAAACGAAAAAATGGCTGACATCGAAATAAGTGTCCAAGGAATAGAAAAGCAACTGGAATCACTCAATAGAGGAAAGTCCACTGGACCTGACGGGATACCAATTCGATTCTACACAGAGTACGCGAAAGAACTTGCCCCCCTTCTAACAGCCGTGTACCGCAAGTCTCTAGAGGAACGGAGGGTTCCAAATGATTGGAAAAGAGCACAGATAGTCCCAGTCTTCAAGAAGGGTCGTCGAGCAGATGCGCAAAACTATAGACCTATATTTCTTACGTCGATCTCTTGTAGAATTTTAGAACATGTTTTTTGCTCGCGTATCATGTCATTTCTGGAAACCCAGAATCTACTATGTAGGAATCAACATGGATTCCGGAAACAGCGATCGTGTGAGACCCAACTCGCCTTATTTGTTCATGAGACCCAGAAAATATTAGATACAGGCTCCCAGGTAGATGCTATTTTTCTTGACTTCCGGAAGGCGTTCGATACAGTTCCGCACTGTCGCCTGATAAACAAAGTAAGAGCCTACGGAATATCAGACCAGCTGTGTGGCTGGATTGAAGAGTTTTTAGCAAACAGAACACAGCATGTTGTTATCAATGGAGAGACGTCTACAGACGTTAAAGTAACCTCTGGTGTCCCACAGGGGAGTGTTATGGGACCATTGCTTTTCACAATATATATAAATGACTTAGTAGATAGTGTCGGAAGTTCCATGCGGCTTTTCGCGGATGATGCTGTAGTATACAGAGAAGTTGCTGCATTAGAAAATTGTAGCGAAATACAGGAAGATCTGCAGCGGATAGGCACTTGGTGCAGGGAGTGGCAACTGACCCTTAACATAGACAAATGTAATGTATTGCGAATACATAGAAAGAAGGATCCTTTATTGTATGATTATATGATAGCGGAACAAACACTGGTAGCAGTTACGTCTGTAGCCGGCCGAAGTGGCCGTGCGGTTAAAGGCGCTGCAGTCTGGAACCGCAAGACCGCTACGGTCGCAGGTTCGAATCCTGCCTCGGGCATGGATGTTTGTGATGTCCTTAGGTTAGTTAGGTTTAACTAGTTCTAAGTTCTAGGGGACTAATGACCTCAGCAGTTGAGTCCCATAGTGCTCAGAGCCATTTAGTTACGTCTGTAAAATATCTGGGAGTATGCGTACGGAACGATTTGAAGTGGAATGATCATATAAAACTAATTGTTGGTAAGGCGGGTACCAGGTTGAGATTCATTGGGAGAGTGCTTAGAAAATGTAGTCCATCAACAAAGGAGGTGGCTTACAAAACACTCGTTCGACCTATACTTGAGTATTGCTCATCAGTGTGGGATCCGTACCAGGTCGGGTTGACGGAGGAGATAGAGAAGATCCAAAGAAGAGCGGCGCGTTTCGTCACTGGGTTATTTGGTAACCGTGATAGCGTTACGGAGATGTTTAATAAACTCAAGTGGCAGACTCTGCAAGAGAGGCGCTCTGCATCGCGGTGTAGCTTGCTCGCCAGGTTTCGAGAGGGTGCGTTTCTGGATGAGGTATCGAATATATTGCTTCCCCCTACTTATACTTCCCGAGGAGATCACGAATGTAAAATTAGAGAGATTAGAGCGCGCACGGAGGCTTTCAGACAGTCGTTCTTCCCGCGAACCATACGCGACTGGAACAGGAAAGGGAGGTAATGACAGTGGCACGTAAAGTGCCCTCCGCCACACACCGTTGGGTGGCTTGCGGAGTATCAATGTAGATGTAGATGTAGATGAACTGGCAAAGCATGTGTTTCGCGCACGGCAAGAAATCCCTGTAGAGCCATTCGGCGGCTGTTTCCTTGCATGGGGCATCAAGTACAAGATAATCGTAGTATTGCGCCATCGGAGGTCGCACTTCATCCTGATGTTGACGGAAGACATCAGTTGTGAATAGAATGAAAGGTTAATTAGTGACAGACATCTCCACAAAGTTTGGTAAATATAGAACTAATGCTTCACGATGTAAACTTTCCACTATCTGTTGTGCAGTGGTTTATACTATCTACAATTGCAGATGTAGTTGGAGATGATATAAGATACTGGAGCACTGCAACTCGACTCGTTCCCGTGCTCGCATAACTGTACCGATGCAAAAGAAATACGTTGTCAGCTGGTGGAGCTGGTGATATGCTGGGTGTTGCGTAATACAGCCAAGGCTGCTGGACCCCAAACCGCGGCAGTAGCAAACCGGTGTCTCCGTAGTATAAAGCAGGCACGCTACCCCTTGGCTATGGAAGCCTGTTGGATATACCGGGACTGGTAATTGCTATATTAATAGACTTAAATATAAGTACAGTAGTACCTTTTGTTACCTCTAAGCTGTTCGCAACATACGAATAATTTACAGGAATGAGACTACCTAAAGTCGTCCAAATCAGAGTATTTATCGATGTGTAGCATCCTCATTTTCAAGGCGCTTTACGCAATCTAATTTATTTATTTTATTGTTCGTTTCACGCGAGCACGGCCGATCAGTTACCACTACGTACACTACTGGCCATTAAAATTGCTACACCACGAACATGACGTGCTACAGACGCGAAATTTAACCGACAGGAAGAAGATGCTGTGATATGCAAATGATTAGCTTTTCAGAGCATTCACACAAGGTTGGCGCCGGTGGCAACACCAACAACGTGCTCACATGAGGAAAGTTTCCAACCGATTTCTCATAAACAAACAGCAGTTGACCAGCGATGCCTGGTGAAACGTTGTGATGCCCCGTTTAAGGAGGAGAAATGCGTACCATCACGTTTCCGACTTTGATAAAGGTCGGATTGTAGCCTATCGCGATTGCGGCTTATCGTATCGCGACATTGCTGCTCGCGTTGGTCGAGACCCAATGACTGTTAGAACAGACCGCGGGACTGCTACGGTCGCAGGTTCGAATCCTGCCTCGGGCATGGGTGTGTGTGATGTCCTTAGGTTAGTTAGGTTTACGTAGTTCTAAGTTCTAGGGGACTTATGACCTAAGATGTTGAGTCCCATAGTGCTCAGAGCCATTTGTTAGAACAGAATATGGAATCGGTGGGTTCAGAAGAGTAATACGGAACGCCGTGCTGGATCCCAACGGCCTCGTATCATTAGCAGTCGATATGACACGCACCTTATCCGCACGGTTCGTGCAGCCACGTCTCGATCCCTGAGCCAACAGTTTGCAAGACGACAACCATCTGCACGAACAGTTCGACGACGTTTGCAGTAGCATGGACTATCAGCTCGGAGACCGTGGCTGCGGTTACCCTTGACGCTGCATCACAGACAGGAGCGCCTGCGATTGTGTACTCAATGACGAACCTGGGTGCACTAATGGCAAAACGTCATTTTTTCGGATGAATCCAGGTTCTGTTTACAGCATCACGACGGTCGCATTCGGTTAAGCTTGACGCTGCATCACAGACAGGAGCGCCTGCGATGGTGTACTCAACGACGAACCTGGATGCACTAATGGCAAAACGTCATTTTTTCGGATGAATCCAGGTTCTGTTTACAGCATCACGACGGTCGCATTCGTGTTTGGCGACATCGCGGTGAACGCACGTTGGAAGCGTGTATTCGTCATCGCCATACTGGCGTATCACCCGGCGTGATGGTATGGGGTGCCATTGGTTACACGTCTCGGGCACCTCTTGTTCGCATTGACAGCACTTTGAACAGTGGACGTCACATTTCAGGTGTGTTACGACCCGTGGCTCTACCATTCATTCGATCCCTGCGAAACCCTACATTTGAGCAGGATAATGCACGACCGCATGTTGCAGGTCCTGTACGGGCCTTTCTGGATACAGAAAATCTTCGACTGCTGCCCTGGCCAGCACAGTCTCCAGAGCTCTCCCCAATTGAAAACGTCTGGTTAATGGTGGCCGAGTAACTGGCTCGTCACAATACGCCAGTCACTACTCTTAATGAACTGTGGTATTGTGTTGGAGCTGCATGGGCAGCTGTACCTGTACACGCCCTCCAAGCTCTGTTTGACTCAATGTCCAGGCGTATGAAGGCCGTTATTACGGCCAGATGTGGCTGTTGTGGGTACTGATTTCTCAGGATCTATGCATCCAAATTGCGGGAAAATGTAATCACATGTCGGTTCTAGTATAATGTATTTGTCCAGTGAATACCCGTTTATCATCTGCATTTCTTCTTGGTGTAGCAATTTTAGTGGCCAGTAGTGTATGTTCCTCTTAAACCGATGTGATTTTTTCAGCATACAGTCACTTACAGCGATTACATTTTTTCACGGGTTAAATCCAGTGCTGCCCACAGAAATGCACCTGGAAGAATTTTCAAGGGTTAAACCCAGTGCACTTGGAAGAAATAAAGATGTATCACAGTTTTCTGTTACATTGATGAGGTCATCATCAGAGACGGGTAAATAATAAAGCAAGCGGCCATGACACTTTTAGAGAACCATCCCGACATTCGCTAAAGCTCACTTATGATGATGTGCTCGTATACGAGTTGTTTAACGCGCAGCAGGCGAGACAGGGAGGTGACTCACACCCCGAGGGAACCTGCGTGGTCGATCAACGAGCCTGAGCGTAGTTTTCAGGCGATTTTCCACAGTGAATAAGCAACTGCTGGGCTGGTCGCCCAACTCTCCCCTCAGAAAATACGACATACAAACCGTTAGAGTACACTAACTCGCAGAACAAAGTTTCCACGAGTCACAGGCAGGTTATCCACGAAGTTTCCCTCCCTTAGATTAACTGACAACTGAGGCGTCAGGATGATCATCTGGCCACACAATTAAAATAAAATAAATTTTCGAGTCATGTAGACAGCTAACACCGGACGATGGGATAAACGCTCGAAAAGGAAAAAAACAAACAAACAAACAAACAAACAAACAAAAAAGAAACGAAGCACTACAAAGGAATTATCCGAATGGAACAAAAATCGGTAGATGTACATGTGATGTACAAACAAATAAATGATAACAATTTCGAAAAATTGGTTTATATAGTCGAGAAAGAGTTTCACAAATTGAGCAAGTCAGTAACATGATCGTCCATTTCCGGCCCTTATGCAAGCAGTTATTCGCTTTGGCATTGATTGATAGAGTTGTTGGATGTCCTTCTGAGGGATATCGCGCCAAATTCTGTCCAACTGTCGCATTAGGACGTCAAGATTTCGAGGCGTTTGAAGGGTCTTGCCTATAATGCTGCAAACATTCTGAGTTGGGAAGACGTTGCTGGCCAAGGTAGGGTTTGGAAAGCACGAAGACAAACAGTAGAACACAGCGGGTGGGCATTATCTTGCTCAAAGGTATGCCCAAAATGGCTTGCCATGAAGGGCTACAAACAGTAGAAACGCATAGCGGGTGGGCATTATCTTGCTCAAAGGTATGCCCAGAATGGCTTGCCATGAAGGGCTACAAACAGTAGAAACACATATAGCGTGTGAGCATTATCTTGCTCAAAGGTATGCCCAGAATGGCTTGCCATGAAGGGCTACAAACAGTAGAAACACATAGCGGGTGGACATTATCTTGCTCAAAGGTATGCCCAGAATGGCTTGCCATGAAGGGCTACAAACAGTAGAAACACATAGCGGGTGGGCATTATCTTGCTCAAAGGTATGCCCAGAATGGCTTGCCATGAAGGGCTACAAACAGTAGAAACACATAGCGGGTGGGCATTATCTTGCTCAGAGGTATGCCCAGAATGGCTTGCCATGAAGGGCTACAAACAGTAGAAACACATAGTGGGTGGGCATTATCTTGCTCAAAGGTATGCCCAGAATGGCTTGCCATGAAGGGCAACAAAATGGGGCGTACAATATCGTCGACGTACAGCTGTGCTGTTAGGGTGCCACGGATGACAATCAAAGGGCATCTCCTATGAAATGGAATGGCACCCCAAACCAACACTCCTGGCTGTTGGGCCCTATGGCAGGTGACAGATTGGTACCCCACCGCTGTCCGTGGGGTCACCAGACACGTCTTCGCTGGTCATCGGGGCCCATTTCGAAGCGAGACTCATCACAGAGGACAATTCTACTCCAGTCAACGAGATTCCGAGCCGAGGATGTGTCTGGAGAGGCCCCAGACAGTGGTGAGGTACCAATCTGACTGTCGCCCACCATACGTCCCCACAACCAGGAGTGATGGTCTATGGCGCCATTTCTTTTCATAGCAGGACTCCCAGTTTTGTTGCCCTCCATTGCAAGCCATCCTGGGCTTGCATTTCAGTAAGATAGTGCTCGACTGCACACGTGCTCGCCAAACCCTACCTTGATCGGCAAGGTCGCCGGATCTCTCCCCAACTCAGAAAATTTGGAGCATTATGGGCAGAGGCCTCCAACCATGTCGTGATTTTGACGATTTAACGCTCCAATTGGATACAATTTGACACGATATCCGTCACCAGGACATCCAACAACTCTACAAACAATGCCAAGCCGAATAACTGCTTGAATAAGGACCAGAGGTGGACCAACGCGTTATTGACTTGCTGAATTTGTAAAGATCTTTCTCTTGAATCAACCATTCAATTTTTCTGAAACTGCAATCATTTGTTTGTCTTTAGACGTATATCACATCTACTGATTTCCGTCCCATTCCAATAATTCCTTCGTGGTGCGTCGCTTCGTTTTGTCTTAGAGTGTATTTGAAATTAAATCTTTTCGATTATGTCACCATCTAACTGGGCTCATATTTTTCTCGTGGGTTATCGTTGTAGAATGTGGTAGACGCGTGAAGAGGCGCCTACACGTTTTGCTGCTGAGTTAAGATGAGATCTACAGATGCGAGTTTAGACTTTCTCGGCGAATCTCAACGACGAAGTCTTATCAGCCTAGTCAAGGAGTCGATCTGCGGTAACGTTTCAACAAGAATGAGATTCCACTTTGCAGCGGAGCATGAGCTGATATGAAACTTCCTGGCAGATTAAAACTGTGTGCCGGACCGAGACTCGAACTCGGGACCTTTGCCTTTCGCGGGCAAGTGCTCTACCAACTGAGCTACCCAAGCACGACTCACACCCCGTCCTCACAGCTTTACTTCTGCCAGTATCTCGTCTCCTACTTTCCAAACTCCGTAATATCCTTTCTTTCAGGAGTGCTAGTTCTGCAGGGTCCGCAGGACAGCTTCTGTAAAGTTTGGAAGGTAGGAGACGAGATACTGGCAGAAGTAAAGCTGTGAGGAAGGGGCGTGAATCATGCTTGGGTAGCTCAGTTGGTAGAGCACTTGCCCGCGAAAGGCAAAAGTCCCGAGTTCGAGTCTTGGTCCGGCACACAGTTTTAATCTGCCAGGAAGTTTCAACGTTTCAACAAGTTTCCTACTTGTCATCCTCACTTAAAGATGCCGCAGAACGACGCCTTGACTAGGCTGATAACCCGACAAGATTTCATCATCGACATCTAAAGATGCGTTTATACGGATCAAAGAAGATCATATTGTCGGAAATGTAGCCATACACTGCTGTCCGGCAACACGGATATCATTTCGACTGATTATCTTAGAAAACTGTCCCAATAATTAAAAGCTGAGGGCACGGTAGTATTTCCGTATATTGTTCGAGCATAGTTACATTTGGTTACATGAAGAATGACTCTTACCTGAATGCAGCATTTTGATATAAATGCGTAGGTCCAGCATAATTCTAGTTTTGGGCAAATAAAAAGATATACCTCGATACTATTATGGGATGACGGAAAACATCGATCTGCGTTCAAAAGAGGCTGGTAATAAAACTCTTTTATCCCCTGTACTGGAATACTGCTCAAATTTGATGAGGGGGGGGGGGGGGGGCAATCATACAAGCTGGGTTGATGATGGACATAGAGCACAACTTCCATGCACATTCTCTCACGCAAACGTATAACATAGAGGCTGACAAATCACACTTGCAGACACTTCAAGAAAGACGCCTCATATTCTGGGAGACCTTAGAACAGGGGTCGTCAAAAGTGCTGTCACGGGCGCAGGCGGCCGCGAGTGCTGTCAGTCAGCGGTTCCCCCTCCACCTCTGCTAACATCGCTCGTTTGTTACCGATGCGCGCGCAGCAAGACTGTGATCTTTGCTTCGTGTCATTATTGTCAGTGACGAAGTCTCTTCTGCATTCGTGGTAGGACAAAATCAGTGAGAGGTAAACGGCCGAGGAGGAGTTAAGATCCCCAAAACGAAAATCACTGCGCTTCAACCCGTAGTGGGAAGAAGATTACTTTTTACTGAAACACAAACCTGCTCTCAGATCTGTTCCGTAATGCTATTTTATCAGCATGGAAGAAGTACCTAGTGAACCGACGTTTTTAATTCCTTCATGAGAAATTCGTGATCACCTTGCAAAGTGAGGAAATGGACGTCAATATATTCTTGAAAATGTGGTTTTGCTCTCTGTTTTACCCCCCCCCCCCCCCCCCCCCCCCCGCCTTTTAACGTATTTACGGGAAAATAAACATGTCATCCACAATGATGGTGAATTGAGAATGAGCCATAGCTCATAACCAGCCAAAACCGAACATCCCTTCAGCGATGGAGAATTTGTTAATGAGTGTTTCGTTACTTCCACAACAATCTTGTGTCCAGCGACTCTTCTCGTTTTAAGAACAGTTCCTCTTTCACGGAGAACAGTTTGCAGGCGCACCGAAGAAATGGCAGATGAAACCGAGACGTAACTGAAAGATAAGACTAAAGATAGTTTTTGTTTTTTGGTTGAAAACACGGATGTACCGGATGTTGCTCAACTTGCGGTATTCGTGAGAGGTGTTGATGAGTTCAATTTGATGGAGGAACTCACTGATTTAATGCCATTGCACCATACAACTACGGGTGACGACATATTTTCTCAAGTGTGTGTGAAATCTTATGGGACTTAACTGCTAAGGTCATCAGTCCCTAAGCTTACACACTACTTAACCTAAATTATCCTAAGGACAAACACACACACCCATGCCCGAGGGAGAACTCGAACCTCCACCGAGACCAGCCGCACCGTCCATGACTGCAGCGCCTGAGACTGCTCGGCTAATCCCGCGCGGCCATATTTTCTCACTTAGGAAGCATTACTGACAATTAATATAACTCTAGTTGGGAAAACTTTCGTTGACTGCAACAAGTGGAGTTCCTGCGATGACGAGTCAAAACTCTGGCGTAGTTGCTTTGATAAGGAACAAGTGAAAGAAGTTGGCATCCAGCAGGAGATACCAGCGGTACACTGTGTCCTACAGCACTATAATCTGCTGGTAAAATGTACAAAAGTGGCGTCATGGGCGTTGTTGTAAAAACAGTTAATAAACTGAGAGCACACGGATTGTGTTCAGATGATGTTCAGATGTGTGTGAAATCTTATGGGACTTAACTGCTAAGGTCATCAGTCCCTTAGCTTACACACTACTTAACCTAAATTATCCTAAGGACAAACACACCCATGCCCGAGGGAGGACTCGAACCTCCGCCGGGACCAGCCGCACAGTCCATGACTGCAGCGCCTGAGACCGCTCGGCTAATCCCGCGCGGCGCACTGATTGTGACATCGAGAGTTTAAATCGCACCTGGTAGAGCAGGGGTGTGATTATGGCGATGGGCCATATTTTTGTGAAGTTCGCTGTTTGCGTCGAGGTGTTAACATGTTTTTTTCAACTTCCATAAAGACATGTCTTAAGAGACAAGATGGCGGATAAAAGCGTGCTCCCTAGCGCAAATTCAC
This sequence comes from Schistocerca americana, assembly GCF_021461395.2. Lineage (NCBI taxonomy): Eukaryota > Metazoa > Arthropoda > Insecta > Orthoptera > Acrididae > Schistocerca > Schistocerca americana. The sequence goes on from NC_060121.1 coordinate 776,999,837, forward strand.
TTGCTTTTCTTCACAACAGAACTTTTATAAGGTAACCACTATTACTTTTTCATTCGATGGCTCTTTTGTGTAACAAAAGATTAGTTTCCGAGGCAACACTTCATAAAATACACTCATGTCCAGAAAAAACATAACACCTTAAACGACTAGAGAAAGGACGTTCATATTCACAGGACATGTACACTGGTATGTTCTGCAGAAATAATTAGCATTTTAACCATGTCGGACCGCAGGTTCAAGGTTAACATCGATATCGCGGCGAAATACCACCTACCGGTAAAATGTGCCTGAGGCTCTTTTTGTTGTTACAAACCGAAGCTAATGGTTCGTTGTGACTTGAGCAGATGTGCAGGATGTCTCGCAGACGTATGCGCGTACCGTATCACCAAATCAGTGAGTTGTAAAATGGGCGCATTATTGGCATGAAAGAATGTGATGCATCCATACGAAATTTCCGCTCGTGTGGGACGAAGTGTTTCGGCAGTGCAACGGGTGTGTGCAGATTGGTTCACGGAAAGCCGTATAACGCGACGAGATGGGTTAGGTCGCACAACCCAGACCCCCACCCCGAAGATCGACACCTCATCGAAATGGTATCGTAGGACAGATCTGCGTCCACCTCGGCTCTGGCGCAACAGTGGAACAGTGTAACACATCGTACACTATCAGTGGTGACAGTCCGTCGCTGTTTATTATGGCACCTCATCCACTTCTCCGCCTACGTTAGACGAGTGTGCAGAAACGTGCTATACGGCAATGGTGTATGAAATGAGGTCGCTGAGGACAGGAATAGCATCAGATAGTGTTTTCGGACCAATTAGTTCTGTTTGTTTGAAAATGGTGGCCGCATTTTGGTTCGCCGCAGACAGGGTGAGTGGCACCCCAATGACATGCAGCGCCAACTCAACGCCTTATGGTGTGGGTGCTACTGGGTACAACCGCAGATCATAGTAGGTACGTGTCCTGGGCGCTGTCACTATAGTGTGACCTACGTAATGACATCCCGTGACCCGTTGCCACACCCTTCCTGCTCAACAGCCCAGACGCCACTTTTCAGTAAGACTGTACAACCACATGTTGCTAGCACGAACACGTGGCTTCTTGGTGTCACAGGATGTCAGCCTTTTGCCCTAGCCCGCCAGATCACCAGCTTGTCGCCTATGGTGGGGACTATGCCTACCAGGCAACAGGACACCTGCTTAACCGAGGTGAGTGAAATGCTAATCATTTCTGCAGAACACACTAATGTACATATCCTGTGAATACGAACGTCCTATCTCAGGTTGTTCAACTTACTTGGGTGTACTACGTGAAACGCCCTGCTAACCGCAGGACAGGACAGATAGAATAAATTGTGGAAAGGGGCCAAAATAAGGGGCTGTCAGTTACACTCGAACATATAACTTTATTATTTGACCAAACATTACAAGAGCCCAAAAAATTTTTTTTAACACACAGCTTTAGTCTTTGGGACTTAATTACTGGCTGAAAGCTACTTTAATTTAGAAACAGCTGAAGGCCAATAACTTAAAACGCAAGCATAATCAGAAATTTAAAAAAATGGTTCAAATGGCTCTGAGCACTATGGGACTCAACATCTTAGGTCATAAGTCCCCTAGAACTTAGAACTACTTAAACCTAACTAACCTAAGGACATCACACACACCCATGCCCGAGGCAGGATTCGAACCTGCGACCGTAGCAGTCCCGCGGTTCCGGACTGCAGCGCCAGAACCGCTAGACCACCGCGGCCGGCCAGAAATATAAAATGCAAGCCTTATCTTAAAACAGTTCTTTAGTTAGGCTGAAGTAAACAAGTTAAATTCAAATCGGCTGAAGACCGAACACTTAAAACTCCAAAACATTAATAATTTTTTTTTTTAAATGCCAAAGTCCTTGCGTGAAACAGTTCTTTAATTTAGGCTGAAGGCCTTAAGAACAAACAACTGAACCTCAAACCGGCTGAAGGCCGAAGACTTAAAAATTCAATAGGTTGAAGTAAACAAGTTAAATTCAAATCGGTTGAAGGCCGAAGACTTAAAAATTTAAAAAAAATTTATTTTTAATGCCAAAGGGCTTACGTGAAACAGTACTTTAAACTAAGCTGAAGGCCTTAAAGAGTAAAACAACTCTAATTTAAAACACCAAACCGGCTAGAAGCCATACAAGTACCAACAACAAGAACAATTTAAAAAAAGGGGCAGCACGCAGAAGGGCGCCCAGATGTTCGAGGTCGGCCTGCAATTCAAACACTAACACTCGCTTAGGTGAGACAGGCAGTCGGCCCAACCATCCACAATCTGACGGCAACCCAACCGACAGACTGTCAACAGACCAATGCTCAAGGTGAGTTCCGCTCCACACTTGCACCACAATTCCACCGATGCTGACAGCAGAGACTGTGGAGCCAAACAAAAACGGATCCCAGACAACCCACATGGGGCGGACGACCCGAAAACCCACGTCGTTTAATCAAACGACCGACTAACTCAGAGGCAGTACGCCGACAACACTTAATTAAACTTGTCAGTGAAAATCACATAACTACACACAGGCACACGAACATCTGCACGAGGACTAGACGATGCTCACGGCAATGACTGTGCAATAACGACGACGAACCACGAGTCAGCGCACACAGCCAACCCATAAGCAATCGCCGGCCAAATACACGTCGTCTAACAACACGACCGACCGACGGTCAGCCCAGTTTGTTCCCACTCAAAACATGTGTGTCGGCAATCGTCGGGCAAGTGATGGCTATCCGCACCTTCCTGACGCTGCATGCCCCACTGGTGCTACGTCGCGACTGCGCCAACCGACCAACTGCTACACATCAGCACGGAGACAGCACTAAAATAACTGGGCAGTCGACATCACAAGCTACACACAATATCACAAACACTTGGACGAAGAACGCGACCAGTGGTAAAAACAGTGACTCTGCAGTGACGAGAACGAACCACGAGTTGAGACACACACATCTCCAACCCATAAACGATCGGCGAGCAAACAGGTCGTCCGGTAAGACGATCAACCGACGATCAATCAAGACCGTCCCTATTGAAACCATGTGTGCCGGCAACGGCCGGGCGAGTCGTGGCTATCCGAACCTCACTGCCGCTCCAGCCCGACCGACTCCTGCCACGTCCCAACTGTCCGACTGCCAGGTCCGAACTCCACTCCTGGCACGTTGCAACTCACTGCCAGATGCGAACTAACTTCTCAACACACGACAACCGGGAAGTAATAGCACTCCAGCAAAGATAACACGGCGGGGCATATATCCATAAGCGCTGCCGCTGCCGCTCACGGGCAGGCAAGACATTTATTTATTTTATTTGGCGTATGGCAAGTACAAATCACGTATGAAAAATCTAAAAGTACATAACACACAAAACAGTTACAATATCACAAACAAACATCTAAGTTAGAAATATAATCGATTGCACTGTTAGTCGCATCCATGAAGTCCCTTGTTGGCCCAGGGTAGGCCCTCAGAGGGCATTCTACCACGATATGGTGAATTGTCTGCCTGTCAGCGCCGCAGTCGCACTGTGGTGATGGCACTATGCTCCATTTGTACAAGGAGTCCGCACAACGGCCGTGGCTCGTCCTGATCCTGTTAAGGGTAGATTTTGCGGGGCACGTCAAAGCCCCGAGGTCTGTTAGATGTTCCCAATAAGGTGTTAACCTGAGGCGGTGTCTTTTCCTCCCATTCTTCTCTCCAGCGGTCCTCAAGAATAAAAGCGTTCTTTACCAGATCTTTGGCACTTGCGAGAGGGGGGCGTCTGAATTTCAATCTATTTTGCTCAATTCCATTACTCAGGGTGTGGATAGGAAGATCTGGGCTATTTTGGATTTTTCGACACTCCCTAACAAGTGCGTGTTCTCTGCGCAAATGTGGCGGCGGGATATGGCTCAATACAGGCAGCCATTGGACAGGAGTTGACCTGATCGTTCCAGAGATAATCCTCATCGTTTGGTTCAAGACTGCATCCACCTTCTTGATGTGAGCACTATTTAACCATATTGGGGAACAGTACTCTGCTGCAGAATAGACAAGTCCTAGTGCAGAGCTACGCAGAACGGAGGCAGTGGACCCCCAACTAGTGCCCAGGCAAGACAGCAACCCAGTAACACCAGTAATTGAATTAGCAAAACGAGGTGGCAGTACAGTAAAAACAGAATGTAAAAAGAGAGAGATGGCCCGAACACGAGCCACGCACGGCTCACTACGTACACGTTATATTGTGTCGTAAGTATTCATTGGACTGTGTACTGAATTATTACAACAATGCAAATAATACTAACGTGACTACAGACTCGAACGTTCAGCTGTTAATCAAGTATTATTGGGAGTCTTCAATCCTGTTCGCGAGTAAGAGACTGCGAGCTGCGCGCGAATCGTACCTGCACGGAGACACGTAATGCCCACGGTGCCCGCGGGCACCTAACGCGGCCAGCCCTGCCTTAGAAAAGTTTAAAACTCTATTTGTACAGAGAACTGCAGGCTACCATTGTAATTCTCTCAGTCGTCAAAGAAATGAGGGCAAAAACAAAAAGTATCTTTCACCACTTACTCTATGTGTTTTGTATCTAATGTTTGTAAATGGCCTCGTCGTTGAGCGGCACAGAACTAAAAGTCAACAGCTCTAAACGATTGCACTTTAGATGAGGAGCGTTGGAAGCGTACTTGATCTCCAAGTCTCCAGAACAGAGTATCTGAAGTACCGCGCCATGTCACTCTGTGATGAGTTACCTCGCATGCCGGAAGGCTGACGCATACAACCGTAGAAAAAAGATAGGCTTTCCAATGCATCTTCCAGGCAGCTGCACGATCTCTGTAAGAACTATGTTTCAAATGATATGTTGCTCTTGCAGATTATTCTTAATCTACTTTTCCACTCTCGTTCCTATAGGTGTAAAACTCCCTTCTCTTCAACGAATTAAATAAACGTATTCCCCACAATCTCGTAGACGGCGAGCTGAAAGGGAAACTGTTAATCCCTTGGCAAGCGATGTACTGAGAAGGCTCAACAGAGCAGAGGATCTGCATGAAATGATTCAGCAATAGTGGATACCAGGACAAGTTGGCATTTGGGGCATCGAAAGTGCAAACAAAGTGGCGCAAATGGTGCAGCATCGACGTTAAGTGATCAAAAGTATCCAGACACCCCCCCAAAAATACGTTTTTCATATTAGGTGCATTGTGCTGCCACCTGCTGCCAGGTACTCCATACCAGCGACCTTAGTAGTCATTAGACATCGTGAGAGAGCACAATGGAGCGCTCCGCGGAACTCACGGACTTCGAACGTGTCAGGTGATTGGGTGTCACTTGTGTCATACGTCTTTACGCGAGATTTACACACTCCTAAACATCCCTAGGTCCGCTATTTCCGATGTAATAGTGAAGTGGAAACGTGAAGGGACACGCACAGTATGAAAGTGTACAGGCAGACCTCGTCTGTTGACTGACAAGAGACAACCGACCGTTGAAGATGGTCGTAATGTGTAATAGGCAGACATCTATCCAAACCATCACAAAGGAATTCCGAACTGCATCAAGATCCACTGCAAGTACTATGACAGTTTGGCGGGAGGTGAGAAAATTTGGATTTGATGGTCGAACGGCTGTTCACAAGCCACACATCACGCCGGTAAATGCCAAACGACGCCTCGCTTGGTGTAAGGAGCGTAAACATTGGACGATTGAACAGTGTAAAAACGTTGTGTGGAGTGACGAATCACGGTACACAACGTGGCCATCCGATGACAGGGTGCGGGTATGGCGATGCCCGGTGAACGTCATCTGCCAGCGTGTGTAGAGCCAACAGTGAAATACGGAGGCGGTGGTGTTATGGTGTGGTCGTATTTTTCAAGGAGGGGGCTTGCATCCCTTGTTGTTTTGCGTGGCACTATCACAGCACAGGCCTACATTGATGTTTTAAGCACCTTCTTGCTTCCCACAGTTGAAGAGCAATTCGGGGATGGCGACTGCATCTTTCAACACGATCGAGCACCTGTTCACAATGCACGGCCTGTGGCGGTGTGGTTACACGACAATGAGATCCCTGTAATGAACTGGCCTGACAGAGTCCTGACCTGAATCATATAGAACACCTTTGGGATGTTTTGGAACGCCGACTTCGTGCCAGGCCTTACCGACCGACATCGATACCTCTCCTGAGTGCACCACTCCGTAAAATGGGCTGCCATTGCTCAAGAAACCTTCCAACCCCTGATTGAACGTCTGCCTGCTAGGGTGGAAACTGTCATCAAAGCTAAGGGTATGCCAACACCATATTAAATTCCAGCATTAACGATGGAGGGCGCCACCAACTTGTAAGTCATTTTCAGCCAGGTGTCCGGATACTTTTGATCACACAGTATATCACTGTCATTCAGTAATCGCTCTGCTCTCACAGGGCTGTAAGGGTTGGAAAACATGGGCGTTAGTCAATAGCCGTGTTCGCTACAAAAACAAAGACAGCTTCATTACAGATTTAAGCGAAGTCGAAAAGACTAATTTACAAACAAAAGCTGGTCTAAGCCGAAATAAACTTACAGGAGAGCATGGCGAGAATCGTTCAGCGATTTCGAAAGTAAAATTTTGCTACCGAACCTGACAAAAATTCCTAAGGCGTTTTGGTCTTACATAAAGTCAGTAAGCAGATAGAATTCGTCTATTCGGCCTCTCAGTGACCACACTACCACCGAACCGGAAGATAAAAGAGGGAAGACCTAAATAGCGAATTCGGTCTTCCGAAACTGTTTCACCTTGGAAGATTGTAACACGGTTTCTCATGTCAGTCATCGCACCAACGTCGAAATGGCTAAATACAAAATCAGCTACAACCGCTCAACAGGCGAAAACCGTCTAAACCGTCTGAGATACCTGCGAAATTATTCGAAAGAACTTTCCCCACTTCTGACTGCACGATGGCAAGCAACTGAAAAACAAGTACGCAAATCATTCCCGATTTAAGGTAGGGTCGTTGGAAACATGTCCATAATCATCTGTAATTGATGTCAATCTGTCGTAGCATTATGGGCCTAGTTTTCACGCAATGTCACGTTTTTGTAGAACAAAAACCTCCTCTATAAAAACCGACTTGGATGCTACAAACAGAGGTCTTGCGTAACTCAGCCTGCTGTGTTCATCCACTAAATCCAGAGAGCCGTAAACAAATATGATGTACTGTTTCTTGACTTCAGAAAGGCATTCGATACTGGTCTCTACTGCCGTTTAGTGAACAAAGTGCGGTCTCACCGAGTATCGGACTAGATTTGTGACTGGATTCAGCGCTTTTTGGGGTGGTAGGTTAAAAGTGTTGTTATTGCTTCAGGATATAGTGTTTTTGTTCAGTGCACTTAGTATGCGTTTGTGCGATTTTAAATACCACTGCCGTTCACGAGAGTGTGAAAATTATTTGTGCGGACAGATAGAAAGTAATCGAGAAACCTACACCCATAATCTACAGTCTACAAGTCCAATATATAGCTCGCCGAACTGAATAAAATGTTCTAATTCACTATTTCTAATCAAAAGAAGTCGGGAACTACGGCAATAAATGAAAGCTCGTCCGAAGACACAAATTAATATTTGTGAAATTCATTACAGTTTTTCTATTGTAATCAGCACACGACACAGTTCAGAGATGACATCTATTCGAAATTCCAAGTACTGCTAAGTATCGCCGCGTCTGCTAATTAAATATGGTTCACTGCACCCCTTGTTGCTGTTGTGGTCTTCGGTTTGAGGACTGCTTTGGTCAGCTCCCCATGTTAATCTATCTTGTGCAAGCCTCTTCATCTCCGAATAAATACTAGAACCTATATCCTTCTGAATCTGCCTACTCTATTCATCTCTTGGTCCTCCAAAAGTCCGTCCAGTACGAAATTGGTGATTCCCTGGCGTCTCAGAATGTGTCCTGTCGACCGATCCCTTCTTTAATCAAGTTCTTCCACAAATTTCTTTAATCTGCCAGGAAGTTTCATATCAGCGCACACTCCGCTGCAGAGTGAAAATCTCAATCTGGAAACATCCCACATGCTGTGGCTAAGCCAGGTCTCCGCAATATCCTTTCTTCCAGGAGTGCTAATTCTGCAAGGTTCGAGAACAGCTTCTGTGAAGTTTGGAAGATAGGAGACGAAGTACTGGCAGAACTGAAGCTGTGAGGACGGGTCGTGAGTCGTGCTTGGGTAGCCCAGTCCATTAGAGCACTTGCCTGCGATAGGTCAAGGTCCTGAGTTCGAGTCTCGGTCCGGCACACAGTTTTAATCTGCCAGGAAGTTCAACAATTCTATTCACTGCCTCATCAATAATTATGCGATCTACCCACCTAATCTTCAACATTCTTCTGTAGCACCACATTTCAAAATCCTCTATTCCCTGCTCGTCTGAGGTTCGAGTCTTCCCTCGGGCATGTGTGTGTGTGTGTGTGTGTGTGTGTGTGTGTGTGTGTGTGTGTGTTTTGTTCTTAGTATAAGTTAGTTTAAGTAATGTGTAAGTCTAGGGACCGATGACCTCAGCAGTTTGGTCCCTTAGGAATTCACACACATTTTATGCTCGTCTGAACTGCTTATCGTCCATGCTTCACTTCACACTCCAGACAAATATCTTCAGAGAAGACTTCCTAATACTTACATCTATATTCGAAGTTAACAAATTTCTCTCCTTAAGAAACGTTTTTCTCGTCATTGCGTCTACATTTTATATCCTCTACTTTGGCCATCATCCAGTATTCTGCTACCAGAATACTAAAACCCGTCTACTACGTTAAGTACTTAGTTTCCTAATCTCATTTCCTCAGCATCATTTGATTAATCTCTAGTACATTCCAGTATCCTTGTTTTGCTTTTTTTGGTCCTCTTTCAAGACGCTGTCCATTCCGTTCAGCTGCTCTTCCAAATGCTTTGCTGTCTCTGACAGAATTATAATGACACCGGCAAATCTCGAAGCTTTTATTTCTTCTCCCTGAACTTTAATTCCTATTCCAAATTTTTCTTTGGTTTCGTTTACTACTTGCTCAATGTACAGACTGAATAACTAACATTCAGGGATTGGCTACAACCCTGTCTCACTCCCTTCCCAACCACTGCTTCCCTCTCATGCCCCTCCACTCTTATAACTCTTCTGTACACGATGTAAATAGCTTTCGCTCCCTGTATTTTACTCCTGCTACCTTCAGAATTTCAAATAGGGTATTCCAGTCAACACTGTGAAAAGCTTGCTCTACGCCTACAAATGCTTTAGACATAGAATTGCCTTACATTTCTCTGCAATGCAAACTGATCTTACCCCAGGTCGGCTTTTACGAGGTTCCCCATTCTTCTGTAAAGAATTCGTACAGTATTTTGCAACCATGGTACCCTGAGCTATTAGACTAATAGATCGGTAATATTTACACCTGTCAGCAACTGCTTTCTCTAGAATTTGGATTGTGCCATTCTTCTTGAAGTCTTAAAGTCACCTGTCTCATACATCTTGCGCACCAGATGGAAGAGTTTTGCCATGCCTGCGTCTCCCAGCCGTCTACTCCAGGGCCTGTTTCGACTCAGGTCTTTCAGTGCTCTGTCAAATTCTTCTCGCAGTATCACATCTCCCATCTCATCTTCATCTACGTCCCCTTCCATTTCTATAATATTGCCTTCAAGTTCATACCGCTTGCGTACACATTTTATGTAATCCTTCCACCTTTCAGCTTTCCCTTCTTTTGTTAGGACTGGTTGTCCATCTGAACTCTTGATGTTCATACAGCTGCTTCTCTTTACCCCAAAGTCCTCTTTAATTTTCCTGTAGACGGTGTCTATCTTTACCCTAGCGAAATACGCTTCTGTATCCGTACAGTTGTCCCCTAGCCACTCCTGCTTAACCATTTTGCATTTCCTGTCAGTCTTATTTTTTAGACTTTCGTATTCCCTTTGGCCTGCTTCTTTTGCTGCATTTTCATATGTTCTCCTCTCATCAGTCAAATTTAATATCTCTTGTGTTATCAGAGGAGTTCCACTAGGCCTTGTCTTTTTACATATTCCATCCTCTGCTGCCTTCACTGTTTCATTTCTCAGAGCTATCCATTCTTCTTCTACTGTATTCCTCTCCCCTTTTCTATTCAGACTTTGCCCAATGCTGTCTCAAACTCTCAACAGTCTCTCGTTCTTTCAACTTAGCCAGTTCCCATCCCCTTAATTTCTTACCTTTTTGCAATTTATTTACTTTTAATCTAGAGTTGATAATGAATAAATTGTGGTCAGAGTCCACATTTGCCACTGGAAGTGTCTTACAATTTAAAATATGGTTCCGAAATCTGTCTTACGATTATATATCAGTCTGAAAGCTCCCGTTGTCTGCAGGGCTCTTCCACGTACACAGCCTTCTTTCATGATTCTTAAACCAGGTGTAGATGGTTAAATTATGCTCTGAGCAAAATTCTACCAGGCGGCTTCCTCTTTCATTCCTTTTCCTCAGGCCATATGCACCTACTATTTTTCCTTCTCTTCCTTTCCCTACTATGGAATTCCAGTCCGCCAACAATTATATTTTCGTCTTCCTTAACTATCTGAATAATTTCTTTTATCGCATCACACATTTCTACAATTTCTTCATCATATGTGGAGCTAGTTGGCATATAAAATTTTACTACTGTTTCCTTACACAATATTAAACCTGCTCCTACACTACCCCTACTTGATTTTGTATTTATAACCTTGTTTTAATGGTGAATAAGCTAGGCTGGGATATACGTGGGTCATTTTCTCTCAGACGGTTTGGTACGCTCAGCGAATACTGGCAGAATTTTCACTGATAGTTTCTATCTGATAGTTCCTTGCGAGAACTTTCTGTAAGTGTCTGACATTTCCTGTCTGACAGTTCCTTGTGAGTATTTTCTGTATGTTCTGAGGCTCTTGCGAGAGCATATGTCGAAAGTTTTTACACAAAGCAGTGTGAGAATGCCTGTGAGAGCAATGCGAGATGTTTCTATCGCAGTTCTGTGCCTGAAGGTTGAGGCTGCGATGGATAAGCGTAGAGCGTAGAGCAGCAGCAGTCCTTTTAATACTTTTAGTAGCAAAGAAAAAACATGAAAGATCGTGTTCGTCTTGGATAAGAGAGCTGATTAGTTGGCAGGATGATTTTGGAGCATTCAAGAATCTCATTGAAAAGCTTGTTATGCAACATTCTCAACAATATCGAAATGTTACGAGAACGTTAGAGATGGATATGGAAGAAATACTCTTTATAACTGGAGCCAAAATGGCCACTCTAGACACTGTTTGTTGTTGTGGTCTTCAGTCCAGAGACTGGTTTGATGCAGCTCTCCATGCTACCCTATACTGTGCAAGTTTCTTCATCTCCCAGTACCTACTGCAACCTACATCCTTCTGAATCTGCTTAGTGTATTCATCTCTTGGTCTCCCTCTACGATTTTTACCCCCCACGCTGCCCTCCAATACTAAATTTGTGATCCCTTGATGCCTCAGAACATGTCCCACCAACCGGTCCCTTCTTCTTGTCAAGTTGTGCCACAAACTCCTCTTCTCCCCAATTCTATTCAATACCTCCTCATTAGTTATGTGATCTACCCATCTAATCTTCAGCATTCTTCTGTAGCACCACATTTCGAAAGCTTCTATTCTCTTCCTGTCCAAACTATTTATTGTCCATGTTTCACTTCCATACATGGCTACACTCCATACAAATACTTTCAGAAACGACTTCCTGACACTTAAATCTATACTCGATCTTAATAAATTTCTCTTCTTCAGAAACGCTTTCCTTGCCATTGCCAGTCTACATTTTATATCTTCTCTACTTCGACCATCATCAGTTATTTTGCTCCCCAAATAGCAAAACTCCTTTACTACTTTAAGTGTCTCTTTTCCTAATCTAATTCCCTCAGCATCACCCGACTTAGTTAGACTACATTCCATTATCCTCGTTTTGCTTTTGTTGGTGTTCATCTTATATCCTCCTTTCAAGACACTGTCCATTCCGTTCAACTGCTCTTCCAAGTCCTTTGCTGTCTCTGACAGAATTACAATGTCATCGGCGAACCTCAAAGTTTTTATTTCTTCTCCATGGATTTTAATACCTACTCCGAATTTTTCTTTTGTTTCGTTTACGGCTTGCTCAATATACAGATTGAATAACATTGGGGAGAGGCTACAACCCTGTCTCACTCCCTTCCCAACCACTGCTTCCCTTTCATGTCCCTCGACTCTTCTAACTGCCATCTGATTTCTGTACAAATTGTAAATAGCCTTTCGCTCCCTGTATTTTACCCCTGCCACCTTTAGAATTTGAAAGAGAGTATTCCAGTCAACAATGTCAAAAGCTTTCTCTAAGTCTACAAATGCTAGAAACGTAGGTTTGCCTTTCCTTAATCTTTCTTCTAAGATAAGTCGTAAGGTCAGTATTGCCTCACGTGTTCCAATATTTCTACGGAATCCAAACTGATCTTCCCAGAGGTCGGCTTCTACCAGTTTTTCCATTCGTCTCTAAAGAATTCGCGTTAGTATTTTGCAGCTGTGACTTATTAAACTGATAGTTCGGTAATTTTCACATCTGTCAACACCTGCTTTCTTTGGGATTGGAATTATTATATTCTTCTTGAAGTCTGAGGGTATTTCGCCTGTCTCATACATCTTGCTCACCAGATGGTAGAGTTTTGTCAGGACTGGCTCTCCCAAGGGCGTCAGTAGTTCTAATGGAATGTTGTCTACTCCCGGGGCCTTGTTTCGGCTCAGATCTTTCAGTGCTCTGTCAAACTCTTCATGCAGTATCGTATCTCCCATTTCATCTTCATCTACATTCTCTTCCATTTCTATAATATTGTCCTCAAGTACATTGCCCTTGTATAGACCCTCTATATACTCCTTCCACCATTCTGCTTTGCCTTCTTTGGTTAGAACTGGGTTTCCATCTGAGCTCTTGATATTCATACAAGTGGTTCTCTTTTCTCCAAAGGTCTTTTTAATTTTCCTGTAGGCGGTATCTATCTTACCCCTAGTGAGATAGGCCTCTACATCCTTACATTTGTCCTCTAGCCATCCCTGCTTTGCCATTTTGCACTTCCTTTCGATCTCATTTTTGAGACGTTTGTATTCCTTCTTGGCTGCTTCATTTACTGCATTTTTATGTTTCCTCTTTTCATCAATTAAATTCAATATTTCTTCTGTTACCCAAGGATTTCTACTAGCCCTCGTCTTTTTACCTACTTGATCCTCTGCTGCCTTCACTACTTCATCCCTCAGAGCTACCCATTCTTCTTCTACTGTACTTCTTTCCCACACTGCTGTCAATTGTTCCCTTATGCTCTCCATGAAACTCTGCACAACCTCTGGTTTAGTCAGTTTATCCAGGTCCCATCTCCCTAAATTCCCACCTATTGCAGTTTCTTCAATTTTAATCTGCAGTTCATAACAAATAGATTGTGGTCAGAGTCCACATCTGCCCCTGGAAATGTCTTACAATTTAAAACCTGGTTCTTAAATCTCTGTCTTACCATTATATAATCTATCTGATACCTTTTAGTATCTCCGGGATTATTCCATGTATACAACCTTCTTTTATGATTCTTGAACCAAGTGTTAGCTATGATTAAGTTATGCTCTGTGCAAAATTCCAACAGACGGGTTCCTCTTTCATTTCTTACCCCCAATCCATATTCACCTACTATGATTCCTTCTCTCCCTTTTCCTACACTCGAATTCCAGTCACCCATGACTATTAAATTTTCGTCTCCCTTCACTATCTGAATAATTTCTTTTATTTCATCATACATTTCTTCAATTTCTTCGTCATCTGCAGAGCTAGTTGGCATATAAACTTGTACTACTTTAGTAGGCGTGGGCTTCGTGTCTATTTTGGCCACAATAATGCGTTCACTATGCTGTTTGTAGTAGCTTACCCGCACTCCTATTTTTTTATTCGTTATTAAACCTACTCCTGCATTATCCCTATTTGATTATGTATTTATAACCCTGTATTCACCTGACCAAAAGTCTTGTTCCTCCTGTCACCGAAATTCACTAATTCCCACTATATCTAACTTTAACCTATCCATTTCCCTTTTTAAATTTTCTAACCTACCTGTCCGATTAAGGGATCTGACATTCTACGCTCCGATCCGTAGAACGCCAGTTTTCTTTCTCCTGATAACAACGTCCTCTTGAGTTGTCCCCGCCCGGAGATCCGAATGGGGGACTATTTTACCTCCGGAATATTTTACCCAAGAGGACGCCATTATCATTTAACCATACAGTAAAGCTGCATGCCCTCGGGAAAAATTACGGCTATAGTTTCCCCTTGCTTTCAGCCGTTCGCAGTACCAGCACAGCAAGGCCGTTTTGGTTATTGTTACAAGGCCAGATCAGTCAATCATCCAGACTGTTGCCCCTGCAACTACTGAAAAAGCTGTCGCCCCTCTTCAGGAACCACACGTTTGTCTGGCCTCTCAACAGATACCCCTTCGTTGTGGATGCACCTACGGTACGGCCATCTGTATCGCTGAGGCACGCAAGCCTCCCCACCAGCGGCAAGGTCAATGGCTCATGGGGGTGGGGGCTCTAGATACTATTACGCGTGAATCCATTAGTGTTATAGAGACAGACTGCTTGTGAACTAATATTTCTAGTATCAGCTACGTTTATTCTCTTTAATATTTGCTAAAATAACAATTACGATAAAATAACGTTACACCAATTTAATTTTGATAGCCATAGACATTTAAGAGCCAAATGGGGCGGATTTCTGATAAATGGTGCTTTCCGGGACGTACAATTATTTGAACGTATTTACTTGTATTGATTTAATGAGCCATTCGTATATTCCTGAAGGTCTGTTCTTCAACGCTCAATATAATAACATAATCAATAAATACGACATCATATAAAATTATAGACACATTAGTATTCCTTGGCCGGCCGGAGTGGCCGAGCGGTTCTAGGCGCTTCAGTCCCGAATCGCGCGACTGCTACGGTCGCAGGTTTGAATCCTGTCTCGGGCATGGATGTGTGTGATGTCCTTAGGTTAGTTAGGTTCTAGGGAACTGATGACCTCAGATGTTAAGTCCCATAGTGCTCAGAGCCATTTTTGAACAACAGCGATCCTATCACTCATCCCGGGGACACTCCTGATGATAACCGTGTCTCTGACCAATGCTCGCCGCCGAGGACAGTATACTGAATTCTGTTATTTAAGAACGCTTTCGAGGATGAATTCCATCCCCTTTACATTCTTCCGTTCTAGAACCCACTTAAGATGCCTTAGAATAAAAAAAAGGCGAAAAGCGTCTGGGAGAAATAAATTACACAGCTGCAAGAAATGGCGGTTTTATTTACAAAACAGATCTTCCATTCAGTCTCAATGTGGCATCCTCTTTTTCCTACAGGCAGTTTATGTGGTCATTCCACTTTAGGTCGTGCAGAGTAAGGCAAAACAACAATGATACACACCTTCGAATTTGAAAAGATATTGCTTATCCATTTGGCCGGTAGTACCTTGGGCGAAATAATTAAGTGTGTAATCGAAATGTTGCTTTCGTTAATTCTAGTTGTTCGAGATAAATGACTGATCCTCCGTACATAAAAAACAATTGATTTCCAAACAGTAAGGCGAAAGTGGCAACACGCAGCTCTTGGTGAGCTGCCGGCCGCGAGCTGAGACGGTGGTAGTCTGGGGCTAGTGATCAACTGAATCGTTTCGGAGCAGGTGCAAAGTGGTTCTGGACTGTTAGCTCCAGGATTTTTCAACGAATTTGTCTGTATGTGGTTGTGGCGTTTGGCTAAGGGTTTATCTGACACAGGTTAATACTGTGGACTGGGAAAGCGAGCCGGCCGGAGTGGCCGAGCGGTTCTAGGCGCTACAGTCTGGAACCGCGCGACTGCTACGGTCGTAGGTTCGAATCCTGCCTCGGGCATGGATGTGTGTGATGTCCTTAGGTTAAGGTTTAAGTAGTTCTAACAAGGGAACCTCCGCATCGCACCCCCCCCCCCCCCTCCCAGATTTAGTTATAAGTTGGCACAGTGGATAGGCCATAAAAAACTGATCAATCGAGAAAACAAGAAGAAGTTGTGTGGAACTATGAAAAAAATAAGCAAAATATACAAACTGAGTAGTCCATGCGCAAGATATGCAACGTCAAGGATAATGTGAGCTCAAGAGCGCCGTGGTCCCGTGGTTAGCGTCAGCAGCTGCGGAACGAGAGGTCCTTGGTTCAAGTTTTCCCTCGAGTGGAACGTTTAATTTTTTATTTTCAGACAATTATTATCTGTCCGTCCGTCCGTCCGTCCGATGCGAGGTAACTGCGCCGTAGTATGGGGACGCTACACCTAAACAAACATCGAAACACACTACGTCAGTCGCCTACAGCGCACGGAAGAGAGAGTATTCCTGCTAACGAGGCTCCCTGGCTGGCAGTTGACTGTTCGTCACCAGTGTCGTGTTGTATATATCAGACGTGTTCTCCTGCGGAGGAATCGGTTGACCTATGACCTTGCGATCAAATGTTTTCGGTTCCGATTGGAGAGGCACGTCCTTTCGTCTACTAATCGCACGGTTTTGCGGTGCGGTCGCAAAACACAGACACTAAACTTATTACAGTGAACAGAGACGTCAATGAACGAACAGACAGATCATAACTCTGCGAAAATAAAGAAAGTAAACTTTTCACTCGAGCGAAGACTTGAACCAAGGACCTCTGGTTCCTCAGCTGCTCACGCTAACTACAGGACCACGGCACTCATGAGCTCATACTATCCTTGATGTTGCCTATCTTGCGCATGGACTACTCAGTTTGTATATTTTCCTTATTTTTTTCGTAGTTCCACACAACTTCTTCCTTTTTTCTCGATTTATCTGTGTTCAGTTTTTCAAGGCCTATCCACTGTGCCAACTTATAACTAAATCTGAGGGGGGTGCGATGGGGAGGTTCCCTTGTAAGTTCTAGGGGACTGATAACCACAGCAGTGAAGTCCCATACTGCTCAGAGCTATTTCAACCATTTTTTCGGGAAAGCGAACAAGTGTTGTTCTCAATTAATTACAATCGCGTTTTTCCAGAAGTTGTGTTGTGAACGTTATCACATGGTAAAAGTATCCTCCAAAGGACCGCGTCCTTTCGCTTGATTATTTATGATAGCGACAAAACATTTCTTCGTATAAATGCCACGCAATAGATAAGAAATATAGGTCTACATAGTAAGTCCAATTTCACTGAGTGACAGAATAAGTAATTTAAAGCTTGAATATTTTCTAGTTAATTGTACTGAAATTAGAACCAAAGCCGGCCGAAGTGGCCGTGCGGTTAAAGGCGCTGCAGCCTGGAACCGCAAGACCGCTACGGTCGCAGGTTCGAATCCTGCCTCGGGCATGGACGTTTGTGATGTCCTTAGGTTAGTTAGGTTTAACTAGTTGTAAGTTCTAGGGGACTAATGACCTCAGCAGTTGAGTCCCATAGTGCTCAGAGCCATTTGAACCATTTAGAACCAAATTGTAACGACATTGGAAATAACGAGCGGTAAATTGAATTCATTGAATCCACCAGAATTTTATTTGTGGCATGTGCAACGGTTGATATAAGAGGTTTTACACTGAAGATTCAACTGACGAATGACGCAAAAGAACGCACCGAGCGAGTGGGCACTGCGAGGAACTGATGTGGAGCAGAGCCGATCCATCCGCCACGAGTCGTGTAATTGACCGCGAGGGCACGCACAATGAGAATCTGACTCTTGTGCGGCGACAATCACAAAAGAATAGGCGTGGTCACGACGACCCAGTAAAACTACACAAGCTGCCGCCGTCACTAGAATTACTTACAGTCTCGTCCGTCACTGCGCTGACGCACTTCGTCTCCTGTGGTTTCTGCAGGGGACCACTTACGAAACAATGGGCTACCCACGAGTATGGGCTTCGGGACGGCTGAAATCTCTTTACAGATAAATGACTGTTCAAATTCTTATCACTGTTGTCTTACTCCATAGGAAAGCAACTTCTCGAGCAGCCCATAAAAGATTCGCAGAAAATGTATGCACTAATCTCATAAACCGTTTTCCACTGGAATGCCATTCACTACTCGAGCAGATAAAGCTTAAAATGGCTTTTTTCTTTGGACGAGAGAATAATGGTTGGAAGCATTAACGTGCCTCTTTTCCCTCGTGGCTCTGATGCATAATATGCAATGGAGGCAGCAGAACGGTTTAAGAATCCATCTCAAGTGCTGGTTCAGAGACCTGACCAACAAACTGCTAGCGAGACGAAGGTTCTCTCCTCTCCTAACTTACCAGCCATAGAAGATTGAAAACGTAAAATGGCACTTACGATTGATTACACTATCAGTAACATCTTTAGAGTTGGCTCATTTTCTTTTTGCTGTTGCCAACACTGCTCCAGACGTTCTCAATTGGCGAGAGACCCGGCAACCCTGCTGGCCAAGCAGAGACAAGCAATAGAAACTCTCACCGTGTGCAGACGGGCATTATCTTTCTGAAGTGTAAGCCCAGGATGGCTTGCCATGAAAGGCAACAAAACGGGGTGAAGAGTCTCGTCGGTCAGATAGACTGTCAGTGAGAGAGCGCCTTGTGTTCTTGCTGCTAATAAAGGGAGAAGCCAGAGCTTCCAACAGGAGCGACTTATTTATTTACAGATACCTGTGTAGTTACTAGATTATTTGTAATTTCTTGCGTGTCCGAGTGCTTACTAGGCACAAACTTTTATTTTAATAACAGTGTAGCGTACTGTACCGCCGTTGCTATCGACCCTTACCTCGACCCTCGCATCATACAGGCTTTTGTTTGTTTTGGTTAGTATAGCTCAGTGTCGGATGGACAGTCAGTGACAGAGCACCTCGTGTTCTTGCTGCTAAGAAGGCGAGTACACCGTTTCGTTTGTTGTATATTTTTGCGAACTTCCAGCAGGAGCGACTTATTTATTTACTTATTTACAGATAACTGTGTAATTACTAGATTATTTTTGTAATTTCTTGCGTGTTCGAGCGCTTACAACACACAAGCTTTAATTTTAATACCAGTGTAGCGTAGCGTACGACCATTGCTATCGACCCTTGTATCGTACTGGCTTTTGCTGTTTTGGTTAGTGCAGCTCAGTGTCAAATGGTTCAAATGGCTCTGAGCACTAAGGGACTTAACTGCTGAGGACATCAGTCCCCTAGAACTTAGAACTACTTAAACCTAACTAACCTAAGGACATCACACACATCCATGCCCGAGGCAGGATTCGAACCTGCGACCGTAGCGGTCGCGCGGTTCCAGACTGTAGCGCCTAGAACCGCTCGGCCACTCCGGCCGGCAGCTCAGTGTCGTTTAGACCGTTCGTGAGAGAGCACTTCGAATTCCTGCTGTTAATAAACCGAGTAACCAGTTCGTTTGTTGTAAATTTTTACGGGCTTCAAATGGGAGTGACGGCAGTAATGGATAGGAGCTGTAATTGCTGTGTACAGATAAGAGCTGAGTAGACGACCCTTTGCTCACAGCTCCAGGCTGCATTGGCTTCCGTCACACAGCTTGAGGTTGCTGCCAAAGAGCATCACTATGGGGGTCGGACGTGGGGATGCGAGAGACGTAAAGCACGTCCCATGTGTCCCCCTTTCGTTCGGCTGGTGTGGCCGCCCCGGGTACTGCCTGCACTGAGGTTGACCCCTCACCCGTGGTCTAGTGGCAGATCATTCCACAGTCTTGCAGGCAGCGAAAAACTTTCCGAGGGGCCGATTGTAGGGCCTCCCCGGTTCGTTTGACGAATAGATTTCGTGCGTTATCTCTGGCTGACGATATCTCTGAGCCGGATGCAGTCGTCCACCGTGTTCCAGAGGAAACTTCTCGGCCCGCAAGATTTGGGCATTCATAGAGGGTGTGGGTTTGCTGGGAGCTCCAACGTTAGGCGGGTAATGGAGCCCCTTACGAACACGGCTGCCAAGGAGGGGAAGGAAGCCAGTGTGCACTCCGTGTGCATACTGGGGGGAGTCATTCTGGATGTGGAAAGGCTGCTTCCGGATGCTATGAAGAGTACAGGGTGCAGCCAACTGCAGGTGATACCAATGACGTATCTCGCTCTGGATCGGAGGAGATTCTCTCTAGTTTTGGGCGGCTAGCGGAAATGGTAAAGACTGCCAGTCTTGCTTGCGAGATTAAGGCGGAGATTACCATCTGCAGCATCGTCGATAGAACCGACTGTGGTCCTTTGGTGCAGAGCCGAGTGGAGGGTCTGAATCAGAGGCTCAGGCAGTTCTGTGACCGTGTACGCTGCAGATTCCTTGACTTGCGCCATTGGGTGGTGGGTTTCCGGGTTCCACTTAATAGGTCATGAGAGACCACTACACACAGGAAGCGGCTACACGGGTAGCGGGGGCTGTGTGGAAGGAACTGGGAGGTTTTTACGTCAGAGGGTCTCAGGGAACCAAGGAAAGGGCGTCCGTCTAAAAGGAGGCAGGTAAAACACAATAAGTTAGTTGTAGAAACGATCGGTACTGTAGTTGTAAATTGTCGTAGCTGTGTTGGGAAAGAACCAGAGCTCCAAGCCCTAATAGAAAGCTCTGAAGCTCAAATATTTACAGGTACAGAAAGCTGGCTAAAGCCGGAAATAAGTTCAGCAGAAATGTTTTCAAACGATCTAACAGTGTTCAGAAAGGATAGATTAAATACAATTGGTGGTGGAGTATTTATTGCTGTCAGAAGTAGTTTGCCTTGTAATGAAATTGAAGTAGACAGTTTTTGCGAAGTTGTATAGGTAGACGTTATAATTGACAATCGACCTAAACTATTAACTGGGTCGTTTACCGACCCCCCCCCCCCCCCTCCCCCGACTCAGGAGATAAAAGTTGCTGAACAGTTCAAAGAAAACTTGAGTCTCATTTCAAATAGGTACCCCACTCACACAATTATATTCGGTAGTGACTTTAATCTACCCTCTAAATGCAGGAAAAATTATACGTTTAAAGCCGGCGGCAGGCATAAAACGTAATCCGAAATTGTAATGAATGATTTCTCAGAAAATTATTATGAACAATGAGTTCATGAGCCCACTCGAACCGCAAATGGTTGCGAAAGCATACTTGACCTCTTAGCAACAAATAATCCTGGACAAAAAATAGTGAGTATCGTGACGAATACAGGGATGAGGGACCACAAGGCAGTAGCTGCTAGGCTGAATACCGTAACTCCTACAACCATAAAAAAGAAACGCAAAGTATATCTATTTAAAAAAGCTTATAAAAATGCTCTTCACACCATTTTAAGCGACAGTCTGCACTCCTTCCATCTGATCATGTAAGCGTAGAAAAGTTGTGGAATGATTTCAAAGAGATAGTATCGACAGCAATTGAGAGATATATGCCACATAAATTAATAAGTGATGGTACGTATCCCCCATGGTACACAAAATGGGTCAGAACGCTGTTGCAGAAGCTGCGAAAAAAAGCATGCCAAATTTTAAAAGAACGCAAAACCCCCAAGACTGTCAAAGTTTTGCAGAAGTACGAAATATAGAGCGTACTTCAGTGCGAGATGCTTTCAATAATTTCTACAACGAAACTCTGTCACCGAAATCTGGCAGAAAACCCAAAGAGATTGTGGTCATACATAAAGCACACCAGTGGCAAGACGCAATCAGTACCTTCGTTGTGCAATAACAACGGTGAAGTCACTGATGACAGTGCCTCTAAAGCAGAGTTATTAAACACGGTTTTCCGAAACTCCTTCACCAAAGAAGACGAAGTAAATATTCCTGAATTCCATTCAAGAACAACTACCAAGATGAGAAACCTAGAAGTAGATATCCTCGGTGCAGCAAAGCAGCTTAAATCACTTAATAAAGGGAAGACCTCCGGTCCAGATTGTATACCAGTCAGGTTCCTTTCAGAGTATGCTGATGAGATAGCTCCATATTTAGCAATTATACACAACCGCTCGCTCACAGAAAGTTCCGTACCTAAAGACTGGAAAATGGCTCAAGTCACACCAATACCCAAAAAGGGAAGTAGGAGTAATCCGTTGAATTACAGGCCCATATGACTAACGTCGATTTGCAGTAGTGTTTTGGAACGTATTCTGTATTCGAACATTATGAAGTACCTCGAAGAAAACGATTTATTGACCCGTAGTCAGCACGGATTCAGAAAATATGGTTCTAGGAAACACAACTAGCCCTTTATACTCATGAAGTAATGAGTGGTATCGACAGGGGATGTCAAATCGATTCCATATTTTTAGATTTCCCATAAGGCTTTCGACACCATTCCTCACAAGCGTCTTCTAATCAGACTGCGTGGCTACGGAACATCGCCTCAGTTGTGCGACTGGATTCGTGATTTCCTATCAGAAAGGTCACAGTTCGTAGTAATAGACGGAAAGTCATCGCGTAAAACAGAAATAATATCCGGCGTTCCCTAAGGAAGTGTTATAGGCCCTTTGTTGTTACTGATCTATATTAACGACATGGGAGACAATCTCAGTAGCCGTCTTAGATTGTTTGCAGATGATGGTGTCATTTATCGTCTTGTAAAGTCATCAGATGACCAAAAGGAATTGCAAAATGATTTAGATAATATATCTGTATGGTGCGAAAAGTTGTAATTGACCCTAAATAAAGAAAAGTGTTTGTTCACATGAGTACTAAAAGAAATGCGCTAAATTTCGGTTACGCGAAAAGTCACACAAATCCGAAGGCTGTAAATTCAACTAAATACTTAGGGATTACAATTACAAATACCCTAAATTGGAACGATCACATAGATAATGTTGTGGGTAGTGCCAACCAAAGATTGCGATTACTGGCAGAACACTTAGAAGGTGCAACAGGTCTACTAAAGAGACTGCTTACACCACGCTTGTCCGCCCTATTCTGAAGTACTGTTGTGCGGTGTGGGATCCGCATCAGATGGGACTGACAGATGACATCGAAAAAGTACAAAGAAGGACAGCTCGTTTTGTATTATCGCGAAGTAGGGGAGATAGTGTCACAGACATGATACGCGAATTGGAATGGCTATCATAAAAACAAATCCGTTTTTCGTTGGGGCGGGACCTTTTGATGAAATTTCAATCACCAATTTTCTGCTCCGATTGCGAAAACATTTTGTTGGCACCATCTACATAGAGAGAAATGATCATCATGATAAAATAAATCAGGGCTCGCACAAAACAATTTAAGTGCTCGTTTTCCCCGCGCGCCGTTCAAGAGTGGAACGGTAGAGAGACAGATTGAAGGTGGTTCATTGAACCCTCTGCCAGGCACTTGATTGTGAATAGCAGAGTAATCACGTAGATGTAGGTGTAGACGTACTGCTGTGGGGTAAGGGTACCGCGGATGACTACCGAAGGAGCCCCGTTATGACACGAAATGGCACCCCAGACCTTCACTCCTGGTAGTCTGGCCTTATGGAAGGTGACAGCCAAGTTGGTTTTCCACTGCTGTCTGGGGCGTCTACAGACACGTCTTCGCTGGTCGAAGTGGGACTCATCACTGAAGAATTCTGCTCCAGTCAATGAGATTCCAGACGTGTTTGGCGACGCCTCGTACAGCAGTGGGTTATCAACCTGACTATCGGCCGCCATATGGCCGACCACCAGGAGTGGTCTGGAGTGCCATTCCTTTTCATAGCAGGACCCCTTCGGTTGTCATTCGCGGCGCCCTTACAGCACAGCGGTACGTCGACATACTCTGTGCCCTGTTTTACTGTCTGATGGCAAGCCATCCCGGGCTTATATGTCCGCCCATACTTGTCTTCGTGCTTGCCAAATCATTCCTAGGCCAGCGAGGTAGCCCTATTTCTCCCCAGTTACGAATGTTTGGAGCATTATGGCCAGGACATTCCAACCGGCTCGCGATTTTGAGTATCTAACGCGCCAATTGGACAGAATTTGGCACGATATCCCTAAGAAGGACACTCAACAACTCTATCAGTCAATACTAAGCCGAAGAACTGCTTTCATAAGGACCAGAGGTGGATCAACACGTTATTCACTTGCTCTGTTTGTGAAGCTCTTTCTCTTGAATAAATAATCCAGTTTTTCTGAAACTGTAATCACTTGTTTGCTTGTGCATGTACATCACATCTACCGGTTTCCGTCCCATTTAGACACTTCCTTCGTCCTTCGTCGTTTTTGTGTCTTAGAGTGTATCTATTGTTTGCAGTGCACCTAAGCAATGTTCGCTCGATAACTGGACCTTCATTCGCTACGAGTAACAATTCCGGTAAAGAACTCGACTGTCATTGCCGAGGCATACCGCTAGTCGTTTGGTAGCTTTTACGACCACTATTTATACGCCGTGTTACATGGATACGAGTGGTATACCATTCCTTATAGATAAGTTGGAGAATCTGTTTTAACAGACGAAAATACATTCGTCGGTACAACGGTGGGCTCTTCACCTTGCTCTGTGAGGTAACTGAGTAGATACTATAACACATGAAGAATTAGTTCACTTTATTATACCATAAATACGAAGTAGTTAACTTTGTACAATCCATTTCCACAGGAATATAATGAGTATTTAGAACTGTGTGTGAATATTAAAGTATACCTTGACACACACAAAACACAAATCCCTCACTCAGACTACACTTAATAATAACTTCCACGTCGTGTTTTGCGTAAGACATTGGCCACGCAGCTGGCCTACTAGAAGAGGATGCTGTCGTCTTACTCGATGATCGTAAACGGAGGCTGAGCGATTCTCCGATCGGCCGTAAGTAGTAGAGCGTGGTTGCAGCGGCGTAGGGAAACGTTTCTGGGCGTGGCTGCGCCGGTGTCGGTCATTCGTCGATGCGACTTGCACCGACTGTCTCCTCTTTCGGTTGCGTTGCGAGGCGCCAGCCTCGTTTTGCAACCTCGCTCTTCGGACGCCACCACACTGTCCTCATTGATGCACCAAAAAATTAGGTAACTTCTTTCGCGATCTGGCCACGGGCACATTCACACAAGACAGCAAGGAACCTTCTGCAACTCTGTCACGTCTCTACGTCGACCCGTTTTACTGCACTGATTCCTCACAACCGACTGGTCGACACACGTCACTTCACTACCGGGCAGGGTGAGTTCTACACTTTCTACAGCTTTCCAAGGCAATCTGCGCGTTCTTTTAAGGAGATGGCTAATAGTTTGTCCACTGGGCGTCACTACCAGCAATAGCGCTTTAGTGTTTTCGATTTCCGATGAAAGATATGAATGTGTGTAAACAGTTTACCAGAGTTACGAGGGAATTTTTACTGGAAAGTACCTATCAGTACTGTCCACTAGTAATACACTACTGACCATTAAAATTGCTACACCAAGAAGAAATGCAGATGATAAACGGGTATTCAAGGACAAATATATTATACTAGAACTGACATGTGATTACATTTTTACGCAATTTGGGTGCATAGATCCTGAGAAATCAGTACCCAGAACAACCACCTCTGGCCGTAATAACGGCCTTGATACGACTGGGCATTGAGTCAAACAGAGCTTGGATGGCGTGTACAGGTACAGCTGCCCATGCAGCTACAACACGATAGCACACTTCATCAAGAGCAAGAGTAGTGACTGGCGTATTGTGACGAGCCAGTTGCTCGGCCACCATTGACCAGACGTTTTCAATTGGTGAGAGATCTGGAGAATGTGCTGGCCAGGGCAGCAGTCGAACATTTTCTGTATCCAGAAAGGCCCGTACAGGACCTGCAACATGCGGTCGTGCATTCCCCTGCTGAAATGTAGGGTTTCGCGGGGATCGAATGAAGGGTAGAGCCACGGGTCGTAACACATCTGAAATGTAACGTCCACTGTTCAAAGTGTCGTCAATGCGAGCAAGAGGTGACCGAGACGTGTAACCAATGGCATCCCATACCAGCACGCCGGGTGATACGCCAGTATGGCGATGACGAATACAAGCTTCCAATGTGCGTTCACCGCGATGTCGCCAAACACGGATGCGACCATCATGACGCTGTAAAAAGAACTTGGATTGATCCGAAAAAAATGACGTTTTGCCATTCGTGCACCCAGGTTCGTCGTTGAGTACACCATCACAGGCACTCCTGTCTGTGATGCAGCGTCATGGGTAACCGCAGCCACGGTCTCCGAGCTGACAGTCCATGCTGCAGGAAACGTCGTCCAACTGTTCGTGCAGATGGCCGTTGTCTTGCAAACGTCCCCATCTGTTGACTCAGGGATCGAGACGTGGCTGCACGACCCGTTTCAGGCATGCGCATAAGATTACTGTCATCTCGACTGCTAGTGATAAGAGGCCGTAAAACCCTCCTGAACCCACCGATTCCATATACTACTAACAGTCATTGGATCTCGACCAACGCGAGCAGCAATGTCGCGAAACGATAAACCGTAATCGCGATAGGCTACAATCCAACCTTTATCAAAGTCGGAAACGTGATGGTACGCATTTCTCCTCCTTACACGAGGCATCACAACAACGTTTCACCAGGCAACGCCGGTCAACTGCTGTTTGTGTATGAGAAATCGGTTGAAAACTTTCCTCATGTCTGCACGTTGTAGGCGTCGCCACCGGCGACAACCTTGTGTGAATGCTCTGAAAAGCTAATCATTTGCATATCACAGCATCTTCTTCCTGTCGGTTAAATTTCGCGCCTGTAGCACGTCATCTTCGTGGTGTAGCAATTTTAATGGCCATTAGTGTACATTTATGTTTAGACTAGCGACCAGGGTCCGCGCGTCTCGCCCCGTCGGAGGTTCGAGTCCTCTCTCGGACATGGGTGTGTGTGTCGTCCTTAGCGTAAGTTAGTTTAAGTTAGATTAAGTAGTGTGTAAGTTTAGGGCCCGATGACTTCAGCGGTTTGGTCCCATAAGACGTTACCACAAATTTCCAAATTCTAGCGACCAGCCCTGGTTTCGCACGGGTCGCGCTAAGTAGCTATAGCTGCAGGAGTTGTCTGCAAAGCGGCAATTAATCACATGCATAGACCCTCCTCGTAAATCAGGCTACTCATCAGCAAAAACCACATAAAAATCCCTAGAGTAGTTTCTGAGAGTAGCCTTCACGTACAAACCGAAAAACGATGCGGAGGACTTTAATTTAGTAATGTGTAAAGACATACCGGGTGACTCGTAGAAGTTGCCTGGCGCATTTTCTCTATTGTTTCAGCAGATATTCGCAATTTCATTTCAGTATTGTGCAGCTGGAGCCAGCCCATACAATTACTGCTCGTCACATCTCTCATGCGACGCCCAGTGTCAGCAGTGTTTTTCATGACAAACAAAATTGTTTTTAAATCGGAATTTTCCATGCCCATGCCAATTCCCAAATTAAGCTGAGCCAATATCTGTGTTATCGATATGTATTAAAAGGAACAGTAAAACGCGAAGTATGGACAGCAATTCAGCAGCAACTGAGTAGTGCAGCATCCTTGGCGGTAGCGGCAGCGCTGTCCACCCGAGAAGTCCTGTCGCTGCTGCAGCAGTCCACATTCTTTCTGTTTTTTATGTCCCCGTTAGTACACACCGACAAAATAAATATCGCACTACACTAATCTGGGACTGCTCTATCGAACTGGCACTTAAAATTTCGGTTCACAAGTCATTTTGTACGTAACGGGAAACAAACTGACGCTTTTCGTCGACGTAGGCGTGATGAGCACTATTTGCTCGGGCGGACTCCAGCTTCACAATAAGCTTCACAATACAAAAATTAAAGTGCAAAAATCTGTTGAAACAACAGAGAAAATGCGCCTGACGACTCTTAAAAAAGAGACCCTATATGCATATACACGATGTAACGGATGTAAGTGCAGATATTTTTATATGTGGTACCTTAACATGTACACACTTCAGTGAGGTTTTTTTTTTGGTTTTTCTCTGCGTCGAGCAGTCTTCCCACAAATACATCATACATTTTATGACGTGTTGTTTCTGCATGGTCGTACTGCATCACTAACTAACTAAGTCACAGTATAGACTACCCGTTTTGCGTCCACTCGTCCACACTTCAACACCTGACCTGCTGCCCAGTGGGAAATAAGCATTAATGGCTTGCTCTTGCCACATATACACTACTGGCCATTAAAACTGCTACACCACGAAGATGACGTGCTACAGACGCGAAATTTAACCGACAGGAAGAAGATGCTGTGATATGCAAATGATTAGCTTTTCAGAGCATTCACACAAGGTTGGCGCCGGTGGCGAAACCTAAAATGTGCTGACATGAGAAAACTTTTCCAACCCATTTATCATACACAACCAGCAGTTGACCGGCATTGCCTGGTGAAACGTTATTGTGATGCCTCGTTTAAGGAGGAGAAATGCGTACCATCACGTTTCCGACTTTGATAAAGATCGGATTGTAGCCAATCGCGATTGCGGTTTATCGTATCTACATTCTGCATTGCTGCTCGCGTTGGTCGAGATCCAATGGCTGTTAGCAGAATATGGAATCGGTGGGTTCAGGAGGGTAATACGGAACGCCGTGCTGGATCCCAACGGCCTCGTATCACTAGCAGTCGAGATGACAGTCATCTTATCCGCATGCCTGTAACGGATCGTGCAGCCACGTCTCGATCCCTGAGTCAACAGATGGGGATGTTTGCAAGACAACAACCATCTGCACGAACAGTTCGACGACGTTTGCGGCAGCATGGACTATCAGATCATAGACCGTGGCTGCGGTTACCCTTGACGCTGCATCACAGACAGGAGCGCCTGCGATGGTGTACTCAACGGCGAACCTGGGTGCACGAATGGCAAAACGTCATTTTTTTCGGATCAATCCAAGTTCTGTTTACATCATCATGATGGTCGCATCCGTGTTTGGCGACATCGCGGTGAACGCACATTGGAAGCGTGTATTCGTCATCGCCATACTGGCGTATCACCCGGCGTGATGGTATGGGGTTTCATTGGTTACACGTCTCGGTCACCTCTTGTTCGCATTGACGGCACTTTGAACAGTGGACGTTACATTTCAGATGTGTTACGACCCGTGGCTCTACCCTTCATTCGATCCCCGCGAAACCCTACATTTCAGCAGGAGAATGCACGACCGCATGTTGCAGGTCCTGTACAGGCCTTTCTGGATACAGAAAATGTTCGACTGCTGCCCTGGCCAGCACATTCTCCAGATCTCTCACTAATTGAAAACGTCTGGCCAATGGTGGCCGAGCAACTGGCTCGTCACAATACGCCAGTCACTACTCTTGCTCTTGATGAAGTGTGGTATCGTGTTGAAGCTGCATGGGCAGCTGTACCTGTACACGCCATCCAAGCTCTGTTTGACTCAATGCCCAGGCGTATCAAGGCCGTTATTACGCCAGAGGTGGTTGTTCTGGGTACTGATTTCTCAGGATCTATGCACCCAAATTGCGTGAAAATGTAATCACATGTCAGTTCTAGTATAATATATTTGTCCAATGAATACCCGTTTATCATCTGCATTTCTTCTTGATGTAACAATTTTAATGGCCAGTAGTGTACATCGAGTTACTACTTAACCTAAAAAAATACGACTTATAATGGCTATAATTATTAGTTTACAAATGACGTAAATAATGATATAATGTTGTTCATTAAACCGTCCTCAATCATCAATAGAAATATCTGCACTTGTGCCCATTACACCCTGTGTATTGTGAACAGTAGCTGTCCTTATAATACTCCGTTAAGGATCACATAAACCCGGAGATTTTCCTCCGTAAAGAACTACATGCTACGTTCGGACTGAAAAAAAAAAGCCTCCAGTCCAATAAGAAAACTAGTCTGGTGTTACGTGTTCTCGTATTTTGTTTATTATACAGGCGATAGATAGCGCGAAACTGTAACGAACGCCTTGCGGGAGCCAAGGAACACTTAGAAAATGTAACAGAGCTACTAAGGAGACTGCCTATACTACGCTTGTCCGTACTCTGCTACTGCTGCGCGGTGTGGGATCCTTACCAGATAGGATTGACGGAGTACATCGAAAAAGTTCACAGAAAGGCAGCACGTTTTGTATTATCGTGAAATATGGGAGAGAGTGTCACAGAAATGATACAGGATTGGGGTGGAAATCATTAAAAGAAAGGCGTTTTTCCTTGTGACGGAATCTTCTCACGAGATTCCAGTCACCAACTTTCTCCTCCGAATGCGAAAATATTTTGTTGACACCGACCTACAGAGGGAAGAACGATCACCCCGATAAAATAAGGTAAATCAGAGCTCGTACGGAAAGATATAGGTGTTCATTCTTTCCGCGCGCTGTAGATTGGAATAACAGAGAATTGTGAAGGTGGTTCGATGAACCCTCTGCCAGGCACTTGAATGTGATTTGCGGAGTATCCACGTAGATGTATATGTAGAAGGAACCCGGACGCTGGTGTCTACTGACTTCTGACTACCATGGACGAACAGAACAAACTGGATTTCACACGATCGCTTTGTTTGCAAAATCTATGTTAATTCCTGCAGTGGAGATTTTCCGCCTCGAGAAATGTCACAAAATGCGAATATGAAACATGTTTCTAAATTGTATAACATACTCACGTCAGCGATATAGTCCTATAGTTTTGGTTGTCTGTTCTGTGACCCTTCTTGAAAATGGGAATCACCTGCGAATTTTCCCAATCATTGGGAACGCTTCGCTCCTCCAGCTACCTACGGCACAACGCTGTTATAAAGTGAGGAGGTCCTGTCACATACTTTACGTAGAATAGTACAGGTACTCATCCCATCAGGTCCAGTCGCCTTTACTCTGTTGTGTGATTTTAGCTGATTTCGTATTCTGCACTCACTTCCTTCAGTTTCTGTATTTTGGCATTCGTGCGACGACTGAAAGGAGGAACTGCAGTTCTGTCTCCCTCGGTGAAACGATTTTAGAGAAAGGTTTTTAAAGGAACACACCGACATTTGACTGTACTGTTGTTTATTTAATTACGACCCAGGTTTCAGCCTTTTATGCCATTTTCAAGTAATTGAGTTTATATCATTGACATAAACTGCAGAACATCAAATGCCGAAATCTAGGTCGTAATTAGATAAACAACAATACAGTCAAATGGCAGTGTGTTCGTTTAAAAATTATTGTGTGACTTTTGCTTTAGAAAAAGGTATTTATTACATCGACCGTCTCCTTAGTTTCGATGCCATTATGGTTACAGAGTGTCTGGAGCCGTTTACTGGTTCTCTACAAGACCAAGACTTCTTCGGATTATCTGTCACATCGGAAGATGTAATTTTACTTTCGAATTCGCTGAACGCTTTACGGTTGACTCTCCTTTCACTAGTTTTGGGCTCGATCAGATTTTGTTCGTCTACGATGCCTTGGCTACGTTTAAATCTGCGCTGAAGCCACCGAAGGACCTCAGACGCGCATCAGCATTTACTCCTCAAAATACCATGGGGGTTCGTTTCATATTACCCTCTCTTGCAAGCAGCCGTTCTAACACCACGCGGTGTGCGGGAACGTTGGCATCACTTCCGCTGTCGCGCACGCCCGGTGATAACGGAGTGTGAGTAATCACCCTCGACACGTTTGCCGAGTGCAGAGGTCAAACCGCGCACCGTCACGCCGCCGAGCCGCTCCGAAAATGGTTCAGATGGCTCTAAGCACTATGGGATTTAACATCTGAGGTCATCAGTCCCCTAGACTTAGAACTACTTAGACCTAACTAACCTAAGGACATCACACACATCCACGCCAGAGGCAGGATTCGTACCTGCGAACGTAACAGCAGCGCGGTTCCGAAATGAAGCGCCTAGAACCGCTCGGCCACAACGGCCGGCCCGAGCCGCTCCGCTCACCAGCCTTGACCGCAGCGTGTCAAGAACAGATCGAAGCTGATTTAGTCGGCGCTATCTGTTATCAGCTGTTTGTTTACTGGAGCACATCCACTGTGCCACCGACCCGGCTGTGACGTAAGAGCAACTTGCCACGATTGCGCAATATTACCAATGAAAAGCAGCGACCTTCCGGCTGGGTGCTCCGCATTCACGTTTTCTAAATCTCTTACAAGTACGTGGCAGAGGAATCTCCTTTCATTGATACCACATATTAAACATTGCGTCCTTGCCGCTGACGGATAGTGTGTCCACGATACGTCTACATCTGTACTCCACAAGCCACCTTGCGGTGTGCAGTGGGAGGTAGGCCTACATCTGGTACTACCGTATTTTTCCCCTTTCGCTGTTCCATTCGCAAATAGGTCGTGGGAAGAAAGATAGTTGGTAAATCTAACGAGTTCCGATTTCATTCATTTTCTCGTTATGTTCAGTTCAGGGAGTCGTAACCTGGACGGAGTAATACAGGGTGTACATAAAGTCTGGGAACACTATCAATTATTTACTACACAAGAATCAAAAATTTTACAGATATCATACATATGTCATATTGAAGAGAAACCCTGAAAGTTTTTTTTTTCATATATACCGCCACAGCGTAGTTTGGTAATTTGGCGATAGTCAGCGCTAGTCGCAAACATGGCCATGCTACAGAAGGGTGACAGCTGTTTCATGAAATTGCCTCCCCGATCACCAGATCTCACTCCGTGTGACTTTTTTCTGTGGACACACATTAAAGACCGGGTGTCTGTACCGCCTCTACCATGTGATGTAGCAGAGCTCTACATCTACATGATTACTCTGCAATTCACATTTAAGTGCTTGGCAGAGAGTTCATCGAACCACAATCATACTATCGCTCTACCATTCCACTCCCGAACAGCGCGCGGGAAAAACGAACACCTAAACCTTTCTGGTAAAGCTCTGATTTCTCTTATTTTATTTTGATGATCATTCCTACCTATGTAGGTTGGGCTCAACAAACTATTTTCGCATTCGGAAGAGAAAGTTGGTGACTGAAATTTCGTAAATAGATCTCGCCGCGACGAAAAACGTCTTTGCTTTAATGACTCCCATCCCAACTCGCGTATCGTATCTGCCACACTCTCTCCCCTATTACGTGATAATATAAAACGAGCTGCCCTTTTTTTCACCCTTTCGATGTCCTCCGTCAATCCCACCTGGTAAGAATCCCACACCGCGCAGCAATATTCTAACAGAGGACGAACGAGTGTAGTGTAAGCTGTCTCTTTAGTGGACTTGCTGCATCTTCTAAGTGTCCTGCCAATGAAACGCAACCTTTGGCTCGCCTTCCCCACAATATTAACTATGTGGTCTTTCCAACTGAAGTTGTTCATAATTTTAACACCCAGGTACTTGACAGCCTTGAGAATTGTACTACTTATCGAGTAATCGAATTCCAACGGATTTCTTTTGGAACTCATGTGGATCACCTCACACCTTTCGTTATTTAGCGTCAACTGCCGCCTGCCACACCATACAGCAATCTTTTCTAAATCGCTTTGCAACTGATACTGGTCTTCGGATGACCTTACTAGATGGTAAATTACAGCATCATCTGCGAACAGCCTAAGAGAACTGCTCAGATTGTCACCCAGGTCATTTATATAGATCAGGAACAGCAGAGGTCCCAAGACGCTTCCCAGGGGAACACCTGATACCACTTCAGTCTTACTCGAGGATTTGCCGTCTATTACTACGAACTGCGGCCTTCCTGACAGGAAATCACGAATCCAGTCGCACAACTGAGACGATATACCCCATAGGCCCGCAGCTTGATTAGAAGTCGCTTGTGAGGAACGGTGTCAAAATCTAGAAATACGGAATCAACTTGAGATCCCCTGTCGATAGCGGCCATTACTTCGTGCGAGAGAATAGGGGAAGCGACTGCCACAGTCGACGATGCCATGCTGGTGGTACTCGTATGGCAAGAATTCGATTACCGTATTGACGTGTGCCGAGTCACCCATGATTCGCATATCGAATGTTTGTAAAAAAAAAAAAAAAACCTTTCAGAGTTTCTCTTCAAAATGCAATATGTATGACTTCTGTGCAATGTTTAGTTCTTGTGCAATAAATAATTGAAAGTGTTCCCGGACTTTATGTACACACTGTATGTTGTTCACTCCTATCCATAACTTACTCTCTCGTAATTTCGACAGCTCACCTCTCCGTGATGTACAGTGCACTTCCTAGCGTCTGTCACTGGAGCTCGTTCAGCATCTTCGCTCTCGTGTCCGCTAAACGATCCCCTGACGAAACGCTACCCTCATCGGTGCATTTTTCTCCAGACGTTCTATTAACCCAACATGATAAGAGTCTCAGAGCGATTCGTGTGAAACCCAGCTCACGCTATTCGTCCACGACACTCAGAGGGCCATAGACACGGGTTCACAGGTAGATGCCGCGTTCCTCGACTTGCGCAAGGCGTTCGATACAGTTCCCCACAGTCGTTTAATGAACAAAGTAAGGGCATATGGACCATCAGACCAACTGTGTGGTTGGATTGAAGAGTTTCTAGATAACAAAACGCAGCATGTCATTCTCGATGGAGAGAAGTCTTCAGTAGTAAAAGTGATTTCAGGTGTGCCGCAGGGGAGTGTCGTAGGACCGTTGCTATTCACAATATACATAAATGACCTTGTGGATAACATCGGAAGTTCACTGAGGCTATTTGCAGATGATGCTGTGGTATATCGAGAGGTTGTAACAATGGAAAAGTGTACTGAAATGCAGGAGGATCTGCAGCGAATTGACGCATGGTGCAGGGAATGGCAATTGAATCTCAATGTAGACAAGTGTAATGTGCTGCGAATACATAGAAACATAGATCCCTTATCATTTAGCTACAAAATAGCAGGTCAGCAACTGGAAGCAGTTAATTCCATAAATTATCTGGGAGTACGCATTAGGAGTGATTTAAAATGGAATGATCACGTAAAGTTGATCGTCGGTAAAGCAGATGCCAGACTGAGATTCATTGGAAGAATCCTAAGGAAATGCAATCCGAAAACAAAGGAAGTAGGTTACAGTACACTTGTTCGCCCACTGCTTGAATACTGCTCACCAGTGTGGGATCTGTACCAGATAGGGTTGATAGAAGAGATAGAGAAGATCCAACGGAGAGCAGCGCGCTTCGTTACAGGATCATTTAGTAATCGCGAAAGCGTTACGGAGATGATAGATAAACTCCAGTGGAACACTCTGCAGGAGAGACGCTCAGTAGCTCGGTACGGGCTTTTGTTGAAGTTTCGAGAACATACCTTCACCGAAGAGTCAAGCAGTATATGTCTCCCTCCTACGTATATCTCGCGAAGAGACCATGAGGATAAAATCAGAGAGATTAGAGCCCACACAGAAGCATACCGACAATCCATCTTTCCACGAACAATAAGAGGCTGGAATAGAAGGGAGAACCGATAGAGGTACTCGAGGTACCCTCCGCCACACACCGTCAGGTGGCTTGCGGAGTATGGATGTAGATGTAGATTAACAACAGTCAAGAACCAAGGTATCCGTGCGAAACTTTCATACTTTTATAATTTTAAGTAATAACAATATTTGGAATAAGTGTAGTAGTCGTTGGGATAAGGGTAGTTGTGCGAATAAGAGAAATCTTCTCTAAGAATTAACCGAATGACGTGAAATAGTAATCATGAATTTATACTTCCGTTTTCTTTAAGGGACGTGTTAGTTTGGTTACCCTTCAAAAGGTTAGATACAGTTGTCCGTGGATAAAGGCGGGGTTTGGTAAATACAGTCCCGTTCTTTGAAGCGTTTGTCCCTGCCTACTGGTTATAGTGCTAGCAAGTGCAGTTTTAATAAGTAACTGCCTTGTTGTCAACGTAATAGGCATGCTTGAATCAAATGGTGTTAAGTTTATCCGTGTTATTACAACGGCTCTCCCGGTGTCAATCAGCTGAATGTTAATTGGAAATTCATTGAGTTTTGTTACAAACATGCGTTCTACACAGACTAAGCCCTAGGTTAGAGAGTAGTGTCCGCGTCTTATCTGGTATATGACTAAGACCACAATAATCTCTAACAGTATTTTCAGATTTTAATCGCACTTAGGCTGTAGTAGCAATAGAGAAATCAGAGTTCAAGGCAACTATGACAAATATGTTTACCATTTCGGAAAGTATATTTGTTCAGAAAAGTAAACTTATACAACAGGCAGAGATAATAAACTACCGCAGTGGCCACGGTTATTATCTATGACAATGCTGCATACAAGCTATTCAGTTAATAAGTACTTTAAAACAAATAAAATAGTATTTGTAATAAAATAATATCAAAAGGGGTCTCTTATTCGTGATTAATAAGTTAGCCTCGTAAAATATAGGTGTTGAAGCTGGTCAACCATGCTGCAGTTAAAAATCTCTTTTATGTTAGAATTTTACTCAAAAAGTTTTAGCTCAAAATCGGTTCTTAATATGCCAAGCCGGTTAAAAAACCTTTCTAATAATACCTCATTCATCCCTGTACAATAAAGGTAAGTGTTGAGATTAAGGACTGTTGGCTTCAGAAATAATATATATGATCGTTCGAACAAATGTTTTGTGAATCACTGTTGTCGTGCATGAATTACATTTCCCCAAGATTCTTCCAATGAATCTCTGCCTGGCATCTTCTCTTACTACTGTTTGTTAAATGATGTCATTCCACGTTAGGTCGCTCCAGATGGTTCCTCCTGCACGCTGCTTCCGGGATTCGGGCAGACGCGCCGGTCGCCTGATGAAGGTGTAACGACCAGCCTGGATGTGGTTTTTAGGCGGTTTTCCTTATCCAGCTAGATGAATAACGGGTTGATAGCCACATCCTCCCTTAGTTATACAATTCGCAAACAATTAGAAAACGTTCGCACACACTCACAAGTATAATACTACATGAAGACAGATGTGGTACACAAATTCCGTCCCAGGGAGTAGAGGGGTGGGAAAGGGCATTCGATCATTCTCTGATTAACAATGCCAAATCCAACAATAACCATGTCAACCACGTGTAGGAATGGGGTAAAGGCAAAAGAAAAAGCACAAGAAGGAGGTGTAATCAAACAGTAGTGGATGCAAACAGTTTTTGATGTTGCTGAGCAACAGTCATACGATAAATTTTAAATGAACACACCTCCATTTGACTGTATTGTTGTTCATTTAATTACGGCCCAGGTTTCGGCCTTTTATGCCATTTGCAAATGATTGAGTTGATGCTATTAACACATACTGCAGGACATCAAGCTCAAAATTGGCCATAAATTAAGAAGAATATTCGCTCCCCACGAAACGCCAGATGCAAAATCATCATCTTGTAAAAAGATCAGCGAATAATAGTGGGAACACGTCATATTTAATAACATAATTACGACTCAGGGACATGCGTTCATCTTTTATATACCAAAGTAAACGTGTTTTAAATATGATGGGCTCACATATACGGTGTTACAAAAAGGTACGGCCAAACTTTCAGGAAACATTCCTCACACACAAATAAAGAAAAGATGTTACGTGGACATGTGTCCGGAAACGCTTAATTTCCATGTTAGAGCTCATTTTAGTTTCGTCAGTATGTACTGTACTTCCTCGATTCACCGCCAATTGGCCCAATTGAAGGAAGGTAATGTTGACTTCGGTGCTTGTGTTGACATGCGACTCATTGCTCTCAAGCACATCAGTACGTAGCATCAACAGGTTAGTGTTCACCACGAACGTTGTTTTGCAGTCAGTGCAATCTTTACACATGCGGAGTCGGCAGATGCCCATTTGATGTATGGATTAGCACGGAGCAATAGCCGTGGCGCGGTACGTTTGTATCAAGACAGATTTCCAGAACGGAGGTGTCCCGACAGGAAGACGTTCGAAGCAATTGATCGGCGTCTTAGGAAGCACGGAACACTCCAGCCTATGACTCGCGACTGGGGAAGACCTAGAACGACGAGGATACCTGCAATGGACGAGGCAATTCTTCGGGCAGTTGACGATAACCCTAATGTCAGCGTCAGAGAAGTTGCTGCTGTACAAGGTAACGTTGACCACGTCATTGTATGGAGAGTGCTACGGGAGAACCAGTTGTTTCCGTATCATGTACAGCGTGTGCAGGCACTATCAGCAGCTAATTGGCCTCCACGGGTACACTTCTTCGAATGGTTCATCCAACAATGTGTCAATCCTCATTTCAGTGCAAATGTTCTCTTTACGGATGAGGCTTCATTCCAACGTGATCAACTTGTAAATTTTCACAATCAACATGTGTGGGCTGACGAGAATCCGCACGCAATTGTGCAATCACATCATCAACACAGATTTTCTGTGAACGTTTGGGCAGGCATTGTTGGTGATGTCTTTATTGGGCCCCATGTTCTTCCACCTATGCTCAATGGAGCACGTTATCATGATTTCGTACGGGATACTCTACCTGTGCTGCTAGGACATGTGCCTTTACAAGTACGACACAACATGTGGTTCATGCACGATGGAGCTCCTGCACATTTCAGTTGAAGTGTTCGTACACTTCTCAATAACAGGTTCGGTGACCGATGGATTGGTAGAGGCGGACCAATTCCATGGCCTCCACGCTCTCCTGACCTCAACCCTCTTGACTTTCATTTACGGGGGCATTTGAAGGCTCTTGTCTACGCAACCCCGGTACCAAATGTAGACACTCTTCGTGCTCGTATTGTGGACGGCTGTGATACAATACGCCATTCTCCAGGGCTGCATCAGCGCATCAGGGATTCCATGCGACGGAGGGTGGATGCATGTATCCTCGCTAACGGAGGACATTTTGAACATTTCCTGTAACAGTGTTTGAAGTCACGCTGGTACGTTCTGTTGCTGTGTGTTTCCATTCCATGATTAATGTGATTTGAAGAGAAGTAATAAAATGAGCTCTAACATGGAAAGTAAGCGTTTCCGGACACATCTCCACATAACATATTTTCTTTCTTTGTGTGTGAGGAATGTTTCCTGAAAGTTTGGCCGTACCTTTTTGTAACACCCTATATATATATAATTAATTAACATCTTTTATATAACAAAGTAAACCTGTTTTAAATATGACGTGCTCCCACTATTATTTACTGATCTTTTTACAAGATGATTTTACATCTGGCATTTCGAGGGAAGCGAATACTTTTCTTACTTTATGGCCAATTTTCAGCTCGATGGCCTGCAGTATCTGTTAACGACATAAACTCAATCACTTGAAAATGGCATAAAAGGCCGAAACCTCGATCGTAATTAAATAAACAACAATACAGTAAAATGGCGGTGTGCTCATTTAAAAATTAGTGGATGTCTTCGTCTGTTTACCTTCTAGTTCAAATGCCAGTCCTGAACCAATAATAGATGCTCTGTAGTTCTTTCTTCAGTTCGTTACTGTCTTCTGGCTTTGCTACCTTCATGCATGCAACTCGAGCGTATGGGAACATTCTCATGGTGCTTCCGGCGCTATCCTCTGCGTCATTTATATACATTCCAAACAGCAACAATGCCATACACTCCCTTAGGGTACTTCTGGGCAACTGCCTCCGTCTACACTGCTCTAAATTATATAATATGGGATATATTCGTTGAACTAAACATTTTATTAAAAATACTTTGGTGACCACTTGTACACCGCAAAATAAATATTCTTCTTAACGAAATATCGTTTCACGTTGAACGTAAGCGTGTAACGACAGAGTTACCAGCTACGTGTAGTAGACGCTGTCGACTTGTGTGACACTGCAGTGCAATTTCGTACACACGTAAATGAAATAAACAATTCACTAACAATGATTTGGTAACCACCCAAATCACATAACACAAATTTTATCTTCCAGAAAAACAAATGTATCCTTTATTTAAGCATGTGTTCAAACTATTGACCATGGACTGAAAGGCACATTTGAAATCGCCGTTCGAAAGAACCATAAACAGATGTCCTAACAGAGGATGATATGGTAGATCATGCACTGGCATGGTTGGGACATCGTCACACATTGCATCTTTGAGTGCTGACCAAAGATAGAAATTAAGAGGAGTCAAATCGGGGGACCTCGCAGGCCATTTGCCAATAGAATTTTGTCCTATCCAACGGCAAGGAAAGTTCTCATACAGCATTTGTGTTGCAACACGGGACGAGTGAGCTGGACAACTGTCGTGTTGCAGCCACATATACTGTAGAGTATCCAGTGGTACCTCTTCTAGAAGAACCAGCAGAATGTTCCTCAGAAAGTGAGCGTACGAATGTCCACTTAGAACGCCGGAGATAAAGTATGGTCCCACAATGTAGTTTCTTATGATGCAGCACCATACGTTTGCCTTCCACGGTTGTTGATGTGGCACCTGACGAAGTCAGTGTGGATTTTCGGTTGCCCAGTAGTGCGTGTTATGCAACTTTACATTAGCGTGGTTAGTAAACGTAAAGAGTAAAAGTTAGAAAAACGTAGGGTCGTTTCTCAGTTGCTGAAGGACAAACCGACAAAATTCTGTACGAGATTAGAAATCAGAATCGTCTAGCGTCTGATGTAGTGACAGATGATAGGGATGGAAATTCTGTCGATGCAGAATACGAATGACACTCGTCTAGCTGATACCAAATTCCTTGAGAATATGTCTCGTAACACTGTGCGGATTCACTGGCGTCGTAGCCAGAACTGCTTCTTCGTGTTCCCTGTCAGTTGCAGTCTTCTTTCTTGTCCTCTTTTTGACGTTCAAGCAGCCTGTCCGCGCTAGCGCCTTCATAATTCGTGCAATCCCAGCTGAGAAACCGCACACCATACTGTGACTTTCGATAACTGCAGAGGCCTTTGAAGTGATTCTCTGGGGTTGATGTCGGCCCAGTAGCGCATGTTCCGTTTGTTGACGCATCCGGTCAATTGAACATAGGCTTCATCACTGAAAAATGAAGTGTAAAACGAAACTTTCGATTTGTACCTATATTATAAACAAAATATAACAAAATTCTGATTCATAAAATTGGTTTTACTGAGTTTTCAAATCAGGAAGTTACCTCGCCACAGCCTGTATGTGAGAAGAGACGCCTGCGTACAAGCCACGCAATTCCCCTAAATTACACTACTGGTCATTAAAATTGCTACCCCAAAAAGAAATGCAGATGATAAACGGGTATTCATTGGACAAATATATTATACTAGAACTGACATGTGATTACATTTTCACGCAGTTTGGATGCATAGATCCTGAGAAATCAGTACCCAGAACAACCACCTCTGGCCGTAATAACGGCCTTCATACGCCTAGGCATTGAGTCAAACACAGTTTGGATGGCGTGTACAGGTACAGCTGCCCATGCAGCTTCAACATGATACCACACTTCATCAAGAGTAGTGACTGGCGTATTGTGACGAGCCAGTTGCTCGGCCACCATTGACCAGACGTTTTCAATTGGTGAGAGAGCTGGAGAAGGTGCTGGCCAGGGCAGCAGTCGAACATTTTCTGTATCCAGAAAGGCCCGTACAGGACCTGCAACATCCGGTCGTGCATTACCCTGCTGAAATGTAGGGTTTCGCGGGGATCGAATGAAGGGTAGAGCCACGGGTCGTAAAACATCTGAAATGTAACGTCCAATATTCAAAGTGCCGTCAACGCGAACAAGAGGTGACCGAGACGTGTAACCAATGGCACCCCATACCATCACGCCGGGTGATACGCCAGTATGGCGATGACGAATACACGGCGTTTCGTATTACCCTCCTGAACCCACCTATTCCGTATTCTGCTAACAGTCACTGGATCTCGACCAGCGCGAGGAGCAATGACGCGATACGATAAACCGCAATCGCGATAGGCTACAATCCGACCTTTAGCAAAGTCGGAAACGTGATGGTACGCATTTCTCCTCCTTACACGAGGCATCACAACAACGTTTCAGCAGGCAACGCCGGTCAACTCCTGTTTGTGTATGAGAAATCGATTGGAAACTTTCGTCATGTGAGCACGTTGTAGGTGTCGCCACCGGTGCCAACCTTGTGTGAATGCTCTGAGAAGCTGATCATTTGCATATCACAGCATCTGCTTCCTGTCGGTTAAATTTCGCGTCTGTAGCACGTCATCTTCGTGGTGTAGCAGTTTTAATGACTAGTAGTGTACGTGCCAACGGTTTGTAGGCGCAGAGCTGGCGGCCGGTAGCATCCCGGCTGTTTGCCATTGGTTAAAATCAGGCGAATCTGGCGGCCGAGGCATCAACATGAGTTCACTATCAAGCTCCTCAAACCATTGGCCTTGTAACACGGACAGTTATCCTGCTGCAAAACGCAGTCGCCGTCTGGGAAGACTTCAAATATGAAGGAATGAGGTGGTCCACAATAACGATCACCTAGTTAACAAACGTCATGGTGCCTTCGATTACTACTACAGTTCCCACGATAACCCAGATGAACGTTCCCCACAGTATGATACTGCAACCACTGCTGCATCCGTGGTGCAGTGCATATTTCTAGCAGACGTTCTCCTGGGTGTCGGTGTATCTGGACACGACCATCGACCTGGTGTACCGAGAAACGTGATCCATCCCACCAGGCGCTGGCCGGGGGTGGCCGAGCGGTTCTAGGCGCTACAGTCTGGAACCGCGCGACCGCTATGGTCGCAGGTTCGAATCCTGCCTCGGGCATGGATGTGTGTGATGTCCGTAGGTTAGTTAGGTTTCAGTAAGTTCTAGAGGACTGATGACCTCAGAAGTTAAGTCCCATAGTGCTCAGAGCCATTTGATCCATCCCACCAGGCGACACGTCTCCATCGAGCCAGGGTCCAGTCTCGATGATCTCGTATCCACTGCAATCTCATTTACGATGGCATTGGGACCGTTTAGGGGCAGTCTGCTGCGGAACCCCACGTTCAGCAGTGTGCGCTGAACGGTTTGTTCCGCAATACTGGTGTCTGCAGCAACACTGAACTCTGTCGCCAGATTCGCCACAGATCGCCGTCCATCCTGCATTACAGAGCAGGAAAGCCTCCGACGTCCACGTTCTGTGATGAAACGTGGGTGTCCAACACCCAGCCGCTCCTCGTCGTCTCACCGTTCTTCAGACATCTTCCATGGACTAGCACTCTCATGCCAATCAGCATCGCCTTTTCTCAGCTGCTAGTACCGATGTTCCTACATCTACATCTACGTGATTACTCTGTTAGTCACAATAAAGTGCCTGGCAGAGGGCTCAATGAACCACCTTCATGCTGTCTCTCTACCGTTCCACTCTCGAACGGCACGCGGGAAAAACGAGCACTTAAATTTTTCTGTGCGAGCCCTGATTTCCCTTATTTTATCGTGATGATCGTTCTCCCTATGTAGGTGGGTGCTAACAGAATGTTTTCGCAATTGGAGGAGAAAATCTGCCCTTTGTCACAGACGGTTGGTGGATCTCCCTATTTGCAGCCCATATCGTCACTAGAAAGATTTCCTATTTTCCTCCGCTCCGCATCTATACTGTCCTTACGCCTTACGTTGTCACTTGCAAGGAATGCCACAAATTCAGTCTCGCGGCAGACTTAGGTAACTACGCAAAAACAGACAGTCATCAGCGCTTAATAATGACCTTATGACTGAATGAAACGACTTCTATCTACTCGCGCAAAATTTCATTTACAACCGGTTTGAAGCGGTTCCCGGCATTGTAATGACTTGGAGATAAGCACCTTCTGAGGAAGGCGAAAACTGACACGAGCAAAGGCGAATGGTTCTTATCACCGGCAGTATTACTCAAATCTTCTTGAGACTGTGAAGAGCAGATTGTTATCAGTCTAAAACTATGTTGAAAATATGAGGTAGAGGCCGTGCGAGGAGGGGGGGGGGGAGGGGGAGGGGGGGAGGGGGGGGAGGGGGGGAGGGGGGGAGGGGCGGGGGCAGACGACGACTGGTGCAACATCTGTCCATTGTGTAATGAACAGCACAGGTGGATTTCGAACAAAAGGAGAAAGAAGTGTGCAAAGGCTTTTTTACACGAGTAGACCTCTTATCGAGTGCTTTTGTTTGAGCTACAAAATGGTTCAAATGGCTCTGAGCACTATGAGATTTAACTGCTGAGGTCATCAGTCCCCTAGAACTTGGAACTACTTAAACCTAACTAACCTAAGAACATCACACACATCCATGCCCAAGCCAGGAGTCGGACCTGCGACCGTAGCGGTCGCGCTGTTCCAGACTGTAACGCCTAGAACCGCTCGACCACTCCGGCCGGCTTTGAGCTACAAACCCATGGGGCAATACAATCTTTACTTCCACGGAATTTATATAATTAGAGTAGCAGGATATTAAACAATCCTTTTAGTATTGTAGTTATAAGAATAACATGCTCAGGTAGTTGTAACATTCTGTTGTTTCTCTCAACTTTTCGCCTTCCTTCTTAAGTGTCACCCTAGACAGCCTAATAATGTTAAGTGATCTGGGGAGTTACGCACACTTGCCCGAAGGTTGCGTTATCGCATCATAAGGTTAGGCCCCAGCAGCGAATTCGCGACTTTCCGCTTACCGCCGGCTAGCTACATCTTGCGCACCAGACCTGACGAGCGCAATATTTGTGTAAAATCTGCTAAATAGCCGTAAAGAACTGATGTATTGAATTTTCGATCTCGTTCTGAAAACTGGAAATTACACTCCTTACTCTTTCTGTTTTCCTTCTTTTTTCGCACCATCATTTTCTATTCATATACTATAATTACTTGCATCCCACGTCCGGACTGTATTTCTTTCTTGTTTTCACTGACTGAATACCATACGTCCTACTCCAGAAGCCTAAATGAAGATGGACTAGCGCCGGTTTGAATCTTGCCCATCCCGAGAACCAGTTCAAGGTTATGTAATCACACGACGATGTATGTCAGATCGCACCATCATCGACAACCACTAGAAATTATTTCCAAATAGTGAAGTTATACTAAACACATCAAAAAAAAGTTTTGCATCACCGCAGTTCCCAGAACTCCCGAAGATAGACGTTGACAGTAGGTCAAGGAACACAGTCCCTTTGACTGTTCACAGATGTCACTAAACCCGCCCAAAGATGTAAGCAACCATGCATGAGCAGTGCCTGTTAGACGGAGAGGGTC
The DNA here is from genome assembly GCF_021461395.2 of Schistocerca americana. NCBI lineage: Eukaryota > Metazoa > Arthropoda > Insecta > Orthoptera > Acrididae > Schistocerca > Schistocerca americana. The sequence goes on from NC_060121.1 coordinate 777,044,677, forward strand.
CGACAGCCGATCAGTTCCAGTCATTCCACCAGGAAGGAGGTACACGGCTCGTGTTGTCAGTAGTTCAACCATGCCTTGACGGTCAATACCGCGATTCGATCTTGTCCGCATTGTTACTCTGTGGCAGGAAGGGCTCTCAACAATGGAAATGTCTAGCCGTCTCGGAGTGAACCAAAGAGATGTTGTTCGATCATGGAGGAGGTACAGAAAGAGAGAAACTGTCGATGAAATGCCTCGCTCAGGCCGCCCAAGGGCTACTACTGCAGTGGATGACCGCTACCTACGGATTACAGCTCAGAGGAACACTGACAGCAAAGCCACTATGTTGAATAATGCTTTTCGTGCAGCCACAGGACGTCGTGTCACGACTCAAACTGTGCTCAATAGGCTGCATGATGCGCAACTTCACACCGACATGCATGGCGAGGTCCATCTTTGCAACCACGACACCATGCAGGGCGGTACAGATGGACCCAACAACATGCCGAATAGACCGCTCAGGATTGGCATCACGTTCTCTTCACCGATGAGTGTCGCATATGCCTTCAACCAGACAATTGTCGGAGACGTGTTTGGAGGCGACCAGGTCAGGCTGAATGCCTTAGCACACTGTCCAGCGAGTGCAGCAATGTGGAGGTTCCCTGATGTTTTGGGATGTCATTATGTGGGGCCGATGTACGCCGCTGGTGGTCTTGGAAGGCACCGTAACTGCTGTACGATACGTAAATGCGATCCTCCGACCGATAGTGCGACCATATCGGCAGCATACTGGCGAGGCATTCGTCTTCATGGACGACAATTCGCGCCTCCATCGTGCAAATCTTGTGAATGACTTCCTTCAGGATGACGACATCGCTCGACTAGAGTGGCCAGCATGTTCTCCAGGCATGAACCATATCGAACATAACTGGGATAGATTGAACAGGGCTGTTTATGGGCGACGTGAGCCACCAACCACTCTGAGGGATCTACGCCGAATCAACGCTGAGGAGTGGGACAATCTGGACCAAAAGTGCCTTGATGAACTAGTGGATAGTATGCCACGACGAATACAGGCATGCATCATTGCAAGAGAACGTGCTACTAGGTATCAGAGGTAGCGGTTTGTACAGCAATCTGGACCACCACCTCTGAAGGTCTCGCTGTATAGTGGCACAAAATGCAATGTGTAGTTTTCATGAGCAACAAAAAGGGCGGAAATTATATTTATGTTGATCTTTATTCCAATTTTCTGTACAGGTTCCGTAACTCTCGGAACCGAGGTGATGCAAAACTTTTTTTGATGTGTGTATTTTGATATTTTATTGTACACGGTACAATCACACTAATGTGATCTTGACAATAATGTCGGAAGCTCAATGAGTCTGTTCACAGGTGCTGTTGTTGTAGACCCACAGAAGTCGCAACGCTTCAAAATAGTCGCGAAATAGATACGACGTGCAGAGGATCGGCGCTCAGCGCAAGGAATGGTAGTCGACCCTCAGCATAAACATATGTAACGTATTGTACATACAGGTGACGCAAAAAAATTTAGGAACACTTTACCGTGCCTAACGTGCTGTAGGAAACCCACTGGCACTCAAAACAGTTCCCAGTCGTCTAGGAATGGAGAAATACAGGTCTTTTATGATTTTCAAGAGAATATTATACCAATATTATACCATTCTTCCAGGAAAATAGTGGCAAGTTCAGGGAACGATGATGGAGGGGAATAGCTGTCATGAAGCCTGATCTCCAAATTAGATCACAAGAGCTGAGTGATACTGAGATCTGGAGATTTTGGTGGCCAGAGGAGATGCGACAATACATTCTCGTACTTACCAAACCAGCTCTGGACGGTGCGTGAACAGTTTCTCAGTCGTTTTGGAACTGGTATCACCATTGAAGAAGAAATATTGTACAATGAGATCTACCTGATCAGCCAAAATGGTCACATATTCCTGGCAGTAATGCGACCTTCCAGGAAACTATGCAGTTCTTGGGATATCACGACATGGCTGCCCAAATCATCACCGAACCCGAACCACGTGTCACCGTTGGGACGTAAACTCGGCCAGAAGTTGGAAACAGTGTGGAAAAAGACACACCCAACTAAATGCCATCCTTGCATTTCCTCATAGTTCTTGTTTTATGCTTCGGCACAGGTTTTCCTATTGTGTGGATTTGCACAGTGACGAGTGGTTTTGCAGTTCCAGCTCGCCCGGCAGCGCACTGATAAGGAGCTCTCTTCCAGTTGTTTGATGCTGTCAAGAGTTCGCGAACGCGGCATTCATTTCTGCAATGGCTTTTGCAGCTCGCGTCCTCTTATTTTTCGTCATAATCTTTTTCACTGATCGTCCGACACGATCACTCAACACAAACTTTCTTCCGCTTTGAACTTATATTTTCCGCTCTCCCGGTATGCGCTACGAATCTTCGATACGGTACCTCTTGAAACACCGAATACTTCCGTTACCTTGGTTTCGGAAGTACTCTCCACAACAAGCAACAATCAGCTAGCGCTCGAATTCACTTAGTTCCTACCTAACGCACTCACAACTACATAGAACACGGTTCTGATCACGACTTGACACGTGAAACGTATTGAAAATACAGCACCATTGCCGTTCGTGGTCAAATATAACAGCGCAACCTGCCGGCTTGGCTAGCATTGCCATTTATGTTAGTTCAAGCATACATGTATCGTGGTGTGGCTATATTTATGTCTGCCTCTGCAAACAGGCGGATAGACCCGTTATTTTGTGATTACACTATTGCCGAACAATCACTGGAAGCAGTCACACCCACTAAATACGTAGGTTGGAACATAATAGTGGCAAATTTTATTCACAACCGATACAAAAAAGTTACATGTTTGCACCTGTTACTGTCCTTCAAAGTAGTCACCAGCGTTGTGTAGAACCCGTTGCCAGCGATGTGGAAGGCGTAGTATACCGTTAGCAGATCCTGTTCTGTTGATGGTGCGAATGGAGCGGTCTACTGCCTGTCGAAGCTCTGGAACAGTTCTGAAGCGAATCCCACGAAGTGGTTCCTTCATCTTCGGAATCAAATCAGAGTCACAAGGACTTAAATCCGGGGAGTATGGTACAGTACTTCCCGGTCCCATCGACCGAACAGAGCAGCTACAGCTTGCGCTGTATGCCCCCGCGCATTGTCGTGCAAAATGATGGGCGGGTTGCACAGAAAGTGAGGCTGCTTCTTTCGTAAAGCTGGTCGCAGGTGATGCTCCAAAAACGACCAGCTTTGCGAAAGAAGCGGCGACACTTTCTGTGCAACCCACCCATCCTTTTGCACGACAATGCGCGGGCGCATACATCGCAAGCTGTGGCTGCTCTGTCCGGTCGATGGGACCGGGAAGTACTGTACCATACTCCCCGGACTTAAGTCCTTGTGACTCTGATTTAATTCCGAAGATGAAGGAACCACTTCGTGGGATTCGCTTCAGAACTGTTCCCGAGCTTCGACAGGCAGTAGACCGCTCCATTCGCACCATCAACAGAACAGGCCCTGCTGACGGTATACTACGCCTTCCACATCGCTGGCAACGGGTTCTACACAACGCTGGTGACTATTCTGAAGGACAGTAACAGGTGCAAACATGTAACTCTTTTGGATCGGTTGCGAATAAATAGTTGCCGCTACTGAAGTTCCAACCCTCGTATCTGGTAGTATGCATACCGAGTGACATGAAGAGGACTGACTAAATAAAATTAATCGTCGGAAAGGCAGATGCCAGACTCACATCGTTGGATGAATCCTCAGGAAGCGTAGTCCACCTACGAAGAAGGCAGTTTACATAACGCTCGTTTGAACCGATAGCTGAATACTGCTCCTCAGTCTGGCACACGTAACAGACAGGACTGACAGAGAAAATACAAAAGATCCAAAGAAGAGCTGCACGTTTCGTCACGTGTTGGTTCAGTAAGTGCGGAAGCGACACTGAGATGCTCATCCAAATCCAGTAGCAGACGCTAAAAGAGAGTTCTGTGAATCACAGTGCAGTTTGCTGTTAAAATTCCGACAGTGTGCGTTCATAGAAGAATTAGATGACTGAACCGATTCGTTGCTTCCTTCTACGTATATCTCGTGAAAAAAAAACCGTGAAGGTACAATTAGAGAGATTCCAGCTGATACGGAGGCTAGCCAGCAATTGTTCTTCCTGCGCATCATACGAAGTGGAACAGGAAAAGGGGGAAAAACCGCCAAAAAGGCACCCCTGGACACAAATGCAGATGCTAGCCAAGTCTGCAAGTTTTCGCTGTTGTGTTTCACCACGAGCGGCACCTGTGCAGTGTCATTAACACGTTGCGTCAGTCGTGGCCAGTGTTCTGTGTAGTTGGTGGTGCATTACGTCGGAGCTGAGTGGATCCGAACGTGGGCAAATTGCTGGTGGTCGCACGGTAACCAAAGTAACCGAAGTGATTGGTGTTTCAAGACGCATAGTCTCGAAGATTTATGCCACATACGGGGAAAGCAGAAATACCGGGTGATCAAAAAGTCAGTATAAATTTGAAAACTTAGTAAACCACGGAATAATGTAGATATAGAGGTACAAATTGACACACATGCTTGGAATGACATGGGGTTTTATTAGAAAAAAAAAACCAAAGCTATACGCGTGAAAGATCTCTTGCGCGCGTCGTTTGGTGATGATCGTGTGCTCAGCCGCCACTTTCGTCATGCTTGGCCTCCCAGGTCTCGAGACCTCAGTCCGTGCGATTATTGGCTTTGGGGTTACCTGAAGTCGCAAGTGTATCGTGATCGACCGACATCTCTAGGGATGCTGAAAGACAACATCCGACCCCAATGCCTCACCATAACTGCGGACATGCTTTACAGTGCTGTTCGCAACATTATTCCTCGCCTACAGCTATTGTTGAGGAATGATGGTGGACATATTAAGCATTTCCTGTAAAGAACATCATCTTTGCTTTGTCATACTTTGTTATGCTAATTATTGCTATTCTGATTAGATGAAGCGCCACCTGTCGGACATTTTTTGAACTTTTGTATTTTTTTGGTTCTAATAAAACCCCACGTCATTCCAAGTATGTGTGTCAATTTGTACCTCTCTATCTACATTATTCCGTGATTTATTCAGTTTTCAAATTTATACTGACTTTTTGATCACCCGGTGTATCATTCGCTAAGTTACAATGTGGATAGACGATCACTGAAGAGGTTTGTGACGTAAAATGAGAGGTCGATGGTTGCAAATATCACTGCAGAACTGAACGTCGCACTCACGAACCTCGTCAGCAAAAAAAAACGACACGAAGGGAGCTCCGTAAGGAATTTTAAGACGACCTGGAATTCCGAAACCACATATCAGAGATGCGAACTCATAAAATGTGGTGCCAAAGGGCATAGAACCTACACTACAGAGTAATGGTACAAAGTCATTTGGTCGGATGAGTTTTGATTGGTTCAAATGGCTCTGAGCACTATGGGACTTAACTTCTGAGGTCATCAATCCCCTAGAACTTAGAACTACTTAAACCTAACTAACCTAAGGAAATCACACACATCCATGCCCGAGGCAGGATTGGAGCCTGCGACTGTAGCGGTCGCGTGGTTACAGACTGAAGCGCCTAGAACCGCGCGGCCACCGCTGCCAGCGACGAGTTTTGTTTCACACTGTTTCAAACGTGTGGCCGACATTAATTCCCAAGAGTGAAACATGGCCGGGGTTCTGTGATGAATTTGGCAGCCACATCGTGATATTCCATGGGCTCTGCAAGATCGCAAGCATTATGTGATCATTTTGGCTGATAAGGTCCATCTCATGGTACAGCGTTTTCTCCCCAGTGGCGATGCCGTGTTTCAAGACGACACACAGCCCGCATCATCCAGGACTGGTTTTACCAGCTCCAGGACGAATTATCACATCTCCCTTGGCCTCCACAGTCACGAGACATCAACATTAGTGAGCCTTTGTGGTAAACTGTGGGGGGAAAGGTGCATGATCGCTCTCCGCCTCCATGACCGTGACTTCAACCTACCACTATTTTATAGAAAGAATGGTATAACATTTCCTTAAAAATGGCACAGGACCTTATTCACCTATTCCTTGACGACTGGAAGCCGTTTCGAATGGCAACGGGTTTCCTACCCGGTAGCAGGCATTATGATGTGTTGTGTTTTTGATGTTTCCATATATTTACCTAGTCCATTGTCGTGCTCGTTATACACTAATGACCATTAAAATTGCTACACCACGAAGATGACGTGCTACAGACGCTAAATTTAACCGACAGGAATAAGATGCTGTGATATGCAAATGATTAGCTTTTCAGAGCATTCACACAAGGTTGACGCCGGTGACGACACCTACAACGTGCAGGCATGAGGAACCGATTTCTCATACACAAACAGCAGTTGACCTGCGTTGCCTGGTGAAACGTTCCTGGGATGCCCCGTGTAACGAGGAGAAATGCGTACCATCACGTTTCTGACTTTGATAAAAGTCGGATTGTAGCCTATCGTGATTGCGGTTTATCGTATTGCGACATTGCTGCTCGCGTTGGTCAAGATCCAATGGAATCGGTGGGTTGAGGAGGTTAATACGGAACGCCGTGCTGGATCCCAACGGCCTCGTATCACTAGCAGTCGAGGTGACGGGCATCTTATCCGCATGGCTGTAACGGATCGTGCAGCCACGTCTCGATCCCTGAGTCAACAGATGGGGACGTTTGTAAGACAACAACCATCTGCACGAACAGTTGGACGACGTTTGCAGCAGCATGGACTATCAGCTCGGAGACCATGGCTGCGGTTACCCTTGACGCTGCATCACAGACAAGAGCGCCTGCGATGGTGTACTCAACGACGAACCTGGGTGCACGAAAGGCAAAACGTCATTTTTTCGGATGAATCCAGGTTGTGTTTACAGCATCTTGATGGTCGCATCCGTGTTTGGCGACATCGCGGTGAACGCACATTGGAAGCGTGTATTCGTCATCGCCATACTGGCGTATCACCTGGCGTGATGGTATGGGGTGCCATTGGTTACACGTCTCGGTCACCTCTCATGCGCATTGACGGCACTTTGAACAGTGGACGTTACATTTCAGATGTGTTACGACCCATGGCTCTACCCTTCATTCGATCCCTGCGAAACCTTACATTTCAGCAGGATAATGCACGACCGCATGTTGCAGGTCCTGTACGGGCCTTTCTGGATACATAAAATGGTCGACTGCTGGCCTGGCCAGTACATTCTCTAGATCTCTCACCAATTGAAAACGACTGGTCAATGGTGGCCGAGCAACTGGATCGTCACAATACGCCAGTCACTACTCTTGATGAACTGTGGTATCGTGCTGAAGCTGCATGGGCAGCTGTACCTGTACACGCCATCCAAGCTGTGTGTTTGACTCAATGCCCAGGCGTATGAAGGCCGTTATTACGGCCAGAGGAGGTTGTTCTGGGTATTGATTCCTTAGGATCTATGCACCCAAACTGCGTGAAAATGTAATCACATGTCAGTTCTAGTATAATGTATTTGTACAATGAATACCCGTTTATGATCTGCATTTCTTCTTGGTGTAGCAATTTTAATGGCCAGTAGTGTATAAAACTCCAGAATGTCTCCATGCCTCTACATGTTCCAGATGATTGGCCACCCACGCCGAACATCAGGCTCCAGCTTTGAAAACTGGAGATGATGTATAAACATTTAGGTCACACTAACTGATCGTAATAAATGTGCGGCGAACGGGAAACGTCGACAAATTAAGGGCTGTTCCAAAAGAAAGGAAGGTTGTGGTTCAACGTCTTGTCGATGAGCGATCATTAGAAATAGACTACAAACTTGAATCTGACAAGGATGGGGAGGGGAATAATCCTCGTCATTTTAAAAGGAATCACCCCGGCATTTGCCATACGCGATTTACGGAAACCGCGGAAAATGTAGAGGTGTTTTGTAACCCTTTCCTCCCTAACGCGAGCCCAGTGTCTGTGCCGCTGCGTACTTCGCCAGGCAACAGCGTGTGGAGCTGGCTCATAAAATCCTAGAGCTGCAGATAACTCGCTCACCAGTGAAGATGCAGACGCGGCGCAAAAATCGCACCCTGCGCGCGTTACGCGGCGACTTCCGGTAGAAGCTGCAAGAGCTGGAGTTTCGTGAGGAGAGAATAGTCGAGGTGGTGTAACAGGCGCAGTGGCGGATACAGAAAAACCTCAAGGAGGGGGCGCTAAAGATATCTTGAGCTACCTTTACTTTTACCGTGATAAAAAATAAAGTCGCATGGGAAGTTTAAGAAAGTTTATTTAAACTGATTATACACCTACACACGACAATGCCATCTTATGACATAAAAAAGTTACACTGGAATAGTCGCGACGTACCGTACGTGTTAGTTGCCTATGTGCCAGACAGAAATGTATAAAATACGATGACGCGGACGCGCGTGCTATATAGGAAAGTACAACTATTCAGTAATTCGATTCAGTCGAGACGACTGACGAAAGAAACGAACGAATAGCGTACGGGCTGACTGGCGGGGGCAGCGCTGGTGGCAATGTGGGCGGCCCCGCAGGGAAGTAGTAGAAGAAACTTTTATTTCCATTATTTTATGTTCTGTGGATCATATTTGCGACAAATAGCCATGCTGTGTAACGTGCCAGTAGTTTCGCAAGTAAGAAACATTTTCACTGCGTAAACATGGCTAAGTACTGGCAATCCACATAACTAGATTTTTAACGTATTTATAAACAGCAAAATTCTCTTAAAGTAACCTATACTATCCATTCAGAAAGTCACCTAGAAGATGGAGGGAGTTGTCAAGCAAAGACTGCCGGCCGATGTGGCCGAGCGGTTCTAGGCGCTTCAGTCCGGAACCGCGCGACCGCTACGGTCGCAGGTTCGAATCCTGCCTCGGGCATGGATGTGGGTGATGTACTTAGCTTAGTTAGGTTTAAGTAGTTCTAAGTTCTAGGGGACTGATGACCTCAGCAGTAAAGTCCCGTAGTGCTCATATCCATTTGAACCATTTCCCCCCCCTTGTTATATAGGTTTCTTGTTAGTAGAAAAGCCACCTCCATTTTCCTTGCCCTTGCTGCGTTAGCTTCTTTGTCTAAAGCACCTAGACATTGAATTTTGTAGCCTTTTTTATTCTACAATAATCAATTTACACATATTTCGGTACCTCCTTCACATCTGTAACATCATTAGTAATAATAATAATAATAATAATAATAATAATAATTTTGTGGCCCAATGGCTTAGTGCAAGTCTTTCAAATGGATGCCACCTCGGCGACTTGCGTATCTGTAATATAACCCATCTTCGGAGAAAAGGGGATCTACAATTTAACGTTCCTTGGCTACCCTCACATCGTTGAGAGATGAAGACTATATTAATGGCAGGCTGAAAATTTCCTTGCTTCAACCGGAATTCTAATAATATTAATAACAACAACAACAATAATAATAGTAATAATAATAATATTAATAATAGTAATAATGACCAAGATTCCGAAGGAGGACGTAAAAAATCTCGGTGATTTCAACGCACAAATTGGGAAAGAGAAGAAATATAAAAAAAACCAGTCGGCATTTACCCTGCACACAAATTCACGAACAAGAATGGCAACAGGCTCATCGACTTCTACCAACAAAACAATCTAAAAATCATGTCAACATCACTTCTAAAGAATCTTAAGAAGCAAAAAACGTGGCTATCCCCGATCCTTCAGCTAGGTGAATTTCAAATAGACCATGTTGCGATCGCCTATGATTTCCAAAAAGAAATACACGACGTTCAAGTCCGCGGAGGGGCAAATATAGAGTCTGACCACTATCTTAAAAGAGTCAAAATTAAATTCACGCCAAAAAGGAAACGCCGAAGGAAAACACCACTAACTCCCAAATTTGATTTGAAAAAATCCAAGAATCAAAAACTACAGAAGAATGGTAAAAACAGCCTACAAACAGCTGAAGAGATTTCCAAACAATAATTATACACAAAGCAACAGAACTGATCTATACAAAAAGCAAGAAAACTGATTCCATTAAAGCCAAAATCTAACCACCCGTGGTGGAATTCAAATTGTGATAATGCAATGGAAGAGAGAAAACGAGCCTTCTTAAGCTATACTTTTGACACATCAGAAACCGTACAAGAGAAATTTTTCGGAGTCAGAAAACAAACAGCTAAAGTACGTAAACAAACTGAAAGAAAATATCTAAATGAACCACTAAACTCAATTGAAGAAGACTTCAGGAACCACACAACACACGACTTTCACAAAACGTTTGCAAATCAAATCAAAGGATACACTCCACGAAACCTCTATCTCAGGAAACAAAATGGAAAATTGGCACTACCAAAGAAAATTGTCAATAATCAGCCAAATATTTCTCAAAACTTGTATATTGTTCACAGCCAAGTACAAGATTCTCCAGATTAGCACCTGAACACACGAATGGAACTTCACTACCGCCAACTCAAGAAGAAATTTGTAGCCACATTAAAAAGCTCAAAAATAGTAAGTCAGTTAGTGAAGATGGAATTGTCGCTGAACTACTGAAGAACTTTGGCCCAAATTCCTCAAAAGAGATCGCTCAAACCATCCAAGAAATTTGGCAGACAGAAAAAATTCCAGACGATAGGAAATGTGCACTAATTCATCCATTGCACAAAAAGGGTGAGAGATCAGATGAAAACAACTACAGAGGCATTTCACTTTTGGCGGTCACTTACAAAATTTTATCCGCGTGTCTTCTAAAGAGTGCACAAGAACAGCTAGAACATACAATTTCAGATTACCAAGCAGGCTTTCAACCTAACAGATCGTGCCCACAACAGACCTTTAACCTTAAAACTATTTTAAAAATTAAAGCAATCAGGTCGAAACCAAAAAGCACACGTTTCTACACCTAGACAATCTCTATGCAATATTCTAGAAGAACGCAGACTAGAGACCAAAACTCGAAAACTGACCAAACAAACACTGTCAGAAACCAAATCAAAAATTAAATTCATAGATGAAATTTCGGAACCATTCTTAGTTAAATTAGACTTTAAATTAAATTATTTATTTAATTTAATTTAAATTAAACTTTACAGAAGCTCTCCTGCGAACCCTGCAGATCTCGCAACTATTATGAAACATAGTGTTAAACAAAGTAAGGAAAGAACGGGAAATTGAACTAAGAAAACAAAACTTTAAGAAGTCAGTCGAACTAGGAAGAGGTCAAGGAAAATTGAAGGTGCCATACTTAATGTTAGCAGATGATTTAGCCATTGTAACAGCAGTAAAACAAATCGAGACCCTCGAAAAATGTATAGAGAAGGCTGGCATGCAAAAAGCCTTTAAAAAGACTTAATTCATGTGTTCCAAGTTAGATATTCCGAAAATTAAAATAAATTACGGTAAAATCAACAGAGTCAAACACTGTAAGTACCTCAGTGAAATTATTGAACCAACAGGACTTGAAAAAATAGCACAAAAAAATATTGCAGAAAATCGAGAAAGTGACCGGACTTAACAAAAAAATGCCTCCAGAATGATATTTTCACTCTGCAGCGGAGTGTGCGCTGATATGAAACTTCCTGTCGGATTAAAACTGTGTGCCGAACCGAGACTCGAACTCGGGACCTTTGCCTTTCGCGGGCAAGTGCTCTACCACCTGAGCTACCCAATCACGACTCACGCGCCGTCCTCGCAGCTTCACTTCTGTCAGTACCTCGTCTCCTACCTTCCAAACTTTACAGAAGCGCTCCTGCGAACCCTGCAGAACTAGCTCTCCTGAAAGAAACGATATTGCGGAGACATGGCTTAGCCACAGCCTGGATGTTTCCAGAATGAGATTTTCACTCTGCAGCGGAGTGTGTGCTGATATGAAACTTCCTGGCGGATTAAAACTGTGTGCCGGACCGAGACTCGAACTCGGGACCTTTGCCTTTCACGTGCAAGTGCTCTACCAACTGAGCAACCCAAGCAAGTAAGTAATGCAAGTTCGGTAAGTAATGCAACACACTTTTTTTCTGAAAGCAGGTTAGTTTTATTGCGGATTCCAACACACAGTATTATTTTCCACTTTTTCGGCTACGAAAACCTATTTTTCAACACAGTCTCCGTTCAATGCGACAGCTTTAGGCCGCCTTACTGGGAGGGCTTGAATGCCTGCATGGAATCACTCTGCTGGCTGACGTCAGACCAACCTCTTGCTGGCTCAGTAACCTCCCCATCATCCACGAACTGCTTCCCGCGGGGTCTATCCTTCGTTCAGCCATACAGATGGAAATCGGAAGGTGCGCGATTCGGACTGAAGGGTACAACAGTCCAATGAAGTGCTGTGAGTTCCTCTCGGTTGCGCAGACTTGTGTGTGGTCTTCCGCTGTCATGGAGAAGCAGAAGTTCGTTTGCATTTTTTGGGCTGAAGTCGTTTATTCAGTTTTCTGAGGGTATCATAATACACTTCAGAGTTGATCGTTGTACCATTAGAGAGTACATCAAACAGCATAACCCCTTCGGAGTCCCACAAGGCCGTCTCTACGACTTTACCGGCTGAGGGCGCGGATTTGGTCTTTCTCTTCGAAGAAGACGTTGTCTGGCGTAACTCCATGGATTGCCGTTTTGTTTCCGGTTCCAAGTGATGAACCCGTGTTTCATCGCCTGTGATGCTGTTCGACGCAAATTGGTCACGATCAACCTCGTGACGCGCAAGCCATTCCGCACGGATAGTCTTCGTTGCTCTTTACGGTCTTCTATTGGGCGGCAAAGAACCTAGCGAGCACACACCTTTGAGTACCCCAACTGGAGGACGAATGTGTCACAGCTACCAACAGAGACATCCAGTTGAGCAGCAAAGTGTTTGACTCCGATCCGTCGATCACCTCGAATGAAAATGTCCCCACGTTCCATATTGCAAGAGTCCTAGCTGTGTGTGGCCGACTGGCCCGCGGGAGTTTGGACACCTTTGCGCGATCTTGTTGCGATGATGACAGAGGCCTCGCCAACAACTCACCGTGCTTTTGTTCACTGCCAGGTCACCGTAGATATTGTGCAAGCGCCTATGAATATCCGTGATGCTCTGGTTTTCCATCCAAAAAAAAAAAAAAAAAAAAAAAGAACGAAACCTACCTATCGGGATTTCGTGAACAAACAGGGTGGTCCATTGATCGTGACCGGGCCAAATATCTCACGAAATAAGCGTCAAACGAAAAAACTACAAAGAACGAAAGTTGTCTGGCTTGAAGGGGGAAACCAGATGGCGCTATGGTTGGCCCGATGGATGGCGCTGCCATAAGTCAAACGGATATCAACTGCGTTTTTTTTTAAATAGGACCACCATTTTTTATTACATATTCGTGTAGTACGTAAAGAAATGTGAATGTTTTAGTTGGACCACTTATTTCGCTTTGCGATAGATGGCGCTGTAATAGTCACAAACATATAGCTCACAATTCTAGACAAACAGTTAGCAACAGGTAGGTTTTTTAAATTAAAATACAGAACGTTGGTACGTTTGAACATTTTATTTCGGTTGTTCCAATGTGATACATGTACCTTTGCGAACTTATCATTTTTGAGAACGCATGCTGTTACAGCGTGATTACCTGTAAAACCACATTATTGCAATAAATGCTCAAAATGATTTCCGTCAACCTCAATGCATTTGGTAATACGTGTAACGACATTCCTCTCAACAGCGAGTAGTTCGCCTTCCGTAATGTTCGCACATGCATTGACAATGCGCTGAGGCGTATTGTCAGGCGTTTTCTGTGGATCACAATGGCAAATATCCTTCAACTTTCCCCACAGAAAGAAATCCGGGAACGTCAGATCCGGTGAACGTGCGGACCATGGTGTGGTGCTTCGACGACCAATCCACCTGTCATGAAATATGCTATTCAATACTGCTTCAACCGCACACGAGCTATGTGCCGGACATCCATCATGTTGGAAGTACATCTCCATTCTGTCATGCAGTGAAACATCTTGTAGTAACATCGGTAGAACATTAGGTAGGAAACCAGCATACATTTCACCATTTAGATTGCCATCGATAAAATGGGGGACAATTATCCTTCCTCCCATAATGCCGCACCATACATTAACCAGCCAATGTCGCTGATGTTCCACTTGTCGCAGTCATCGTGGATTTTCCGTTGCCCAATAGTGCATATTATGCCGGTTTACGTTACCGCTGTTGGTGAATGACGCTTCGGCGCTAAATAGAACGCGTGCAAAAAATCTGGCATCGTCCCGTAACTTCTCTTGTGCCCAGTGGCAGAACTGTACAAGACGTTAAAAGTCGTCGCCATGCAATTCCTGGTGCACAGAAATATGGTACGGGTACAATCGATGTTGACGTACATCTACATCTACATCTACATTGATACTCCGCAAGCCACCCAACGGTGTGTGGCGGAGGGCACTTTACGTGCCACTGTCATTACCTCCCTTTCCTGTTCCAGTCGCGTATGGTTCGCGGGAAGAACGACTGTCTGAAAGCCTCCGTGCGCGCTCTAATCTCTCTAATTTTACATTCGTGATCTCCTCGGGAAGTATAAGTAGGGGGAAGCAATATATTCGATACCTCATCCAGAAACGCACCCTCTCGAAACCTGGCGAGCAAGCTACACCGCGATGCAGAGCGCCTCTCTTGCAGAGTCTGCCACTTGAGTTTATTAAACATCTCCGTAACGCTATCACGGTTACCAAATAACCCAGTGACGAAACGCGCCGCTCTTCTTTGGATCTTCTCTATCTCCTCCGTCAACCCGACCTGGTACGGATCCCACACTGATGAGCAATACTCAAGTATAGGTCGAACGAGTGTTTTGTAAGCCACCTCCTTTGTTGATGGACTACATTTTCTAAGCACTCTCCCAATGAATCTCAACCTGGTACCCGCCTTACCAACAATTAGTTTTATATGATCATTCCACTTCAAATCGTTCCGTACGCATACTCCCAAATATTTTACAGAAGTAACTGCTACCAGTGTTTGTTCCGCTATCATATAATCACACAATAAAGGATCCTTCTTTCTATGTATTCGCAATACATTACATTTGTCTATGTTAAGGGTCAGTTGCCACTCCCTGCACCAAGTGCCTATCCGCTGCAGATCTTCCTGTATTTCGCTACAATTTTCTAATGCAGCAACTTCTCTGTATACTACAGCATCATCCGCGAAAAGCCGCATGGAACTTCCGACACTATCTACTAAGTCATTTATATATATTGTGAAAAGCAATGGTCCCATAACACTCCCCTGTGGCACGCCAGAGGTCACTTTAACGTCTGTAGATGTCTCTCCATTGATAACAACATGCTGTGTTCTGTTTGCTAAAAACTCTTCAATCCAGCCACACAGCTGGTCTGATATTCCGTAGGCTCTTACTTTGTTTATCAGGCGACAGTGCGGAACTGTATCGAACGCCTTCCGGAAGTCAAGAAAAATAGCATCTACCTGGGAGCCTGTATCTAATATTTTCTGGGTCTCATGAACAAATAAGGCGAGTTGGGTCTCACACGATCGCTGTTTCCGGAATCCATGTTGATTCCTACATAGTAGATTCTGGGTTTCCAGAAATGACATGATACGCGAGCAAAAAACATGTTCTAAAATTCTACAAGAGATGGACGTAAGAGATATAGGTCTATAGTTTTGCGCATCTGCTCGACGACCCTTCTTGAAGACTGGGACTATCTGTGCTCTTTTCCAATCATTTGGAACCCTCCGTTCCTCTAGAGACTTGCGGTACACGGCTGTTAGAAGGGGGGCAAGTTCTTTCGCGTACTCTGTGTAGAATCGAATTGGTATCCCGTCAGGTCCAGTGGACTTTCCTCTATTGAGTGATTCCAGTTGCTTTTCTATTCCTTGGACACTTAGTTCGATGTCAGCCATTTTTTCGTTTGTGCGAGGATTTAGAGAAGGAACTGCAGTGCGGTCTTCCTCTGTGAAACAGCTTTGGAAAAAGGTGTTTAGTATTTCAGCTTTACGCGTGTCATCCTCTGTTTCAATGCCATCATCATCCCGTAGTGTCTGGATATGCTGTTTCGAGCCACTTACTGATTTAACGTAAGACCAGAACTTCCTAGGATTTTCTGCCAAGTCGGTACATAGAATTTTACTTTCGAATTCAATGAACGCTTCACGCATAGCCCTCCTTACGCTAACTTTGACATCGTTTAGCTTCTGTTTGTCTGAGAGGTTTTGGCTGCGTTTAAACTTGGAGCGGAGCTCTCTTTGCTTTCGCAGTAGTTTCCTAACTTTGTTGTTGTACCACGGTGGGTTTTTCCCGTCCCTCACAGTTTTACTCGGCACGTACCTGTCTAAAACGCATTTTACGATTGCCTTGAACTTTTTCCATAAACACTCAACATTGTCAGTGTCGGAACAGAAATTTTCGTTTTGATCTGTTAGGTAGTCTGAAATCTGCCTTCTATTACTCTTGCTAAACAGATAAACCTTCCTCCCTTTTTTTATATTCCTATTAACTTCCATATTCAGGGATGCTGCAACGGCCTTATGATCACTGATTCCCTGTTCTGTACATACAGATTCGAAAAGTTCGGGTCTGTTTGTTATCAGTAGGTCCAATATGTTATCTCCACGAGTCGGTTCTCTGTTTAATTGCTCGAGGTAATTTTCGGATAGTGCACTCAGTATAATGTCACTCGATGCTCTGTCCCTACCACCCGTCCTAAACATCTGAGTGTCCCAGTCTATATCTGGTAAATTGAAATCTCCACCTAAGACTATAACATGCTGAGAAAATTTATGTGAAATGTATTCCAAATTTTCTCTCAGTTGTTCTGCCACTAATGCTGCTGAGTCGGGAGGTCGGTAAAAGGAGCCAATTATTAACCTAGTTCGGTTGTTTAGTGTAACCTCCACCCATAATAATTCACAGGAACTATCCACTTCTACTTCACTACAGGATAAACTACTACTAACAGCGATGAACACTCCACCACCAGTTGCATGCAATCTATCCTTTCTAAACACCGTCTGTACCTTTGTAAAAATTTCGGCAGAATTTATCTCTGGCTTAAGCCAGCTTTCTGTACCTATAACGATTTCAGCTTCGGTGCTTTCTATCAGCGCTTGAAGTTCCGGTACTTTACCAACGCAGCTTCGACAGTTGACAATTACAATACCGATTGCTGCTTGGTCCCCGCATGTCCTGACTTTGCCCCGCACCCGTTGAGGCTGTTGCCCTTTCTGTACTTGCCCAAGGCCATCTAACCCAAAAAACCGCCCAGCCCACGCCACACAACCCCTGCTACCCGTGTAGCCGCTTGTTGCGTGTAGTGGACTCCTGACCTATCCAGCGGAACCCGAAACCACACCACCCTATGGCGCAAGTCGAGGAATCTGCAGCCCACACGGTCGCAGAACCGTCTCAGCCTCTGATTCAGACCCTCCACTCGGCTCTGTACCAAAGGTCCGCAGTCAGTCCTGTCGACGATGCTGCAGATGGTGAGATCTGCTTTCATCCCGCTAGCGAGACTGGCAGTCTTCACCAAATCAGATAGCCGCCGGAAGCCAGAGAGGATTTCCTCCGATCCATAGCGACACACATCATTGGTGCCGACATGAGCGACCACCTGCAGATGGGTGCACCCTGTACCCTTCATGGCATCCGGAAGGACCCTTTCCACATCTGGAATGACTCCCCCCCGGTATGCACACGGAGTGCACATTGGTTTTCTTCCCCTCTCTTGCTGCCATTTCCCTAAGGGGCCCCATTACGCGCCTGACGTTGGAGCTCCCAACTACCAGTAAGCCCACCCTCTGCGACTGCCCGGATCTTGCAGACTGAGGGCACAGACAAAGATATCCAGACGGGCAACCTCCGTAAGGGCCTGTTGACGCGGACAGAGGTGCGGGACGGGGGGTTACAGCAGTTCTGTCAGATGACACGGGATGGCGCTGGGGTGCGAAACTGCTCGGACAGCGGGCAGCAGGTAACTGCACACGAGGCCGTGGCAGTGGAAATCCCCACCACCACTTCCCCTCAAATGCCGGCACAGGGCACCATCCAGTTCTGAGACATTTACTCGCTGCGGAAGGTTACGTTATCGCTACGAAAGAGACACAAAAATACATCACTGGATGTATTTCTTCCAGATCCGACTCCATAGAGCAATCACTTGGACATCATAGTGACAAGATAATAGTAATATCAAAAGGTCCTATAAGCTCTGCGGCAACTGAGGAACTATCTCGTCCTAGCTTAATCGTCTTTTCAAACGCAGCTCTCTGTGTAAAGAAGCAGATGTGAATAAAAACCTGCCAAAACTTTTAATCGGAAGCTTCAAACTATTTCTCAAGAGATCTCCGCAATTTACACTAAGATCATTACTGTACCTACATCCGGATAAGGCACCTAACACGTCGGCAAAGACAATGAGGGCTAAACAGCTGCACAAAGGAGCACACACATGGAGAGCTTCCGCAGTTCATTCCATATGGGATTAAGGTATTTAATTTGTTGTTGTTGAATTGTTGAAGTACGGCGATCAATACTGAAGCTTCAGAATCATCAAACGCAGAAATGACAAGTAAATTGAATTATATCATTTCCTTTCTACTTAATACCTGCACGAAAAAAAAGTTATACACTATTGATGACTGTGACGAAAAAACTGCGTTTAGAAACTGAAAGCTCTTATGATTGTTGCGTTTCCTGTACTATTAAAAATGTGTAATACTTAATAACGACTGAAGGATGCCAAGTTATAACTTATCTCATAGAAAATGTAAAGCAATAGAATGTATATGTCATGGTGATCCATAATAAGTAGTTATACATCTGTCATTACTTGAAAGACAATATGATAATTTCATTGCCGTAGGAAGCAGTAAGTCCCTGTGTAGGTAAGCTTCAATCGAACTCATATCTTATTACATCGACCTTCAGTTTAGTAAATTAATGGTGGCTTAAGCGCATTACGGCCATGCGCGAACGTGAAAAATCCTCTCTTCTCGACGGTGACATCACGCGGAAGTGCTCGCTGCCGAAAGCGTTGGCCCAAATTTTCTATGTAAGTGTTGCTTGTTGCTGCCTACACAGATGCGGCTACGCTCTCTCGGTCTCACCCCTCTGTCACCCCACCTTGCTACCCTTGACGTCAGGGAGGCCGTTGCCGAAGCGCCTCTAGCGTGATCTCACGAAACTAAGCAGGCGACACGCCTGACATCTACTGTCGTCTAACGGAACTACGAGCACACCCCCGGGACAGTGGTTTAGGGGGGGCTTCCTCTCTGTATATGTTACTCTGTGCTGAGGGGCAACCTCTGGAACAGGACAAGCAGCCATGTCAGGCCGAAGATCAGTATCAGCCTGAGACAGAGCCTGAAACCGGTTCGTCAGACAAACTGGAGAGGCTTTCCGTTCAGCCCTCCGGAATGTCTTTCGCCCCCTGCCACACCTTGAAACGACCTCCCACTCTACCACAGGTGAGGGATCAGCCTCAATGCGGGCAGTATCCCGGGCAACCACAGTCGTAGTCCGATCAGGGGATGCGTGGGACGAGCTGGCCGTCCCCGACAAACCCCCATCCCGACCCCCACAGTGATGCCCATTGGCAACAGCCTCAAGCTGTGTGACCGAAGCCAACACTGCCTGAAGCTGGGAGCGAAGGGATGCCAACTCAGCCTGCATCCGAACACAGCAGTTGCAGTCCCTATCCATGCTAAAAACTGTTTTGCTAAGAACGTCTGAACTAATCTACAGAGAGCGCAAACAAATCGACAAAATTTAAACGGTTATTAAAATACAAGATTGCCTAGTAAATGCAGTAATGCTGCTACTTGCGCACTGCTGACACTGCTCGGCGGCGGAAGGAGACTAAGCGAAATTACACTATTCAGGTACTAAAACACGATGCTACACTCTCAAATACTATAATACGCCCGAAATTTATGAATTAAACAATGCAAGAACCAAAAACACACAAAGAAATTAAGAATTAAACTATGTAACAAATGAGTGAGCTAGGAGTATACGACTTGCTGCTCAGCTGCTTATCCAACGGCGGCAGGGAGCACACTGACTGCGACCAACCGACACTGGCCGTTCAAAACAAAACAGTAGACAAACGACTACGCGAATTTACACTATTCAGGTACTAAAACACGATGCTACACTCTCAAATACTATAATACGCCCGAAATTTATGAATTAAACAATGCAAGAACCAAAAACACGCAAAGAAATTAAGAATTAAACTATGTAACAAATGAGTGAGCTAGGAGTATACGACTTGCTGCTCAGCTGCTTATCCAACGGCGGCAGGGAGCACACTGCATTCTCAACACCGACGTTTTTGAGATTCCCGATTCTCGCGCAATCTGTCAGCTACTGATGTGCGGATTAGCCGCAACAGCAGCTAAAACACCTGCTTGGGCATCATCATTTGTTGCATGTCGTGGTTGACGTTTCACATGTGGCTGCACATTCCTGTTTCCTTAAATAACGTAACTATCCGGCGAACGGTCCGGACACTTGGATGATGTCGTCCAGGATACCGAGCAGCATACATAGCACACGCCCGTTGGGCATTTTGATCACAATAGCCATACATCAACACGATATCGACCTTTCCCGCAGTTGGTAAACGGTCCATTTTAACACGGGTGATGTATCACGAAGCAAATAACGTCCGCACTGGCGGAATGTTACGTGATACCACGTACGTATACGTTTGTGACTATTACAGCACCATCTATCACAAAGCGAAAAAAGTGGTCCAACTAAAACATTCACATTTCTTTACGTACTACACGAATATGTCATAAAAACAGGGGGTTCCCATTAAAAAAAAAAAAAGAAAAAAAAAAAAAAAGAAAGAAAGAAACGCAGTTGTATCCGTTTGACCTATGGCAGCGCCATCTATCGGGCCAACCATAGCGCCATGTGGTTTCGCCCTTCAAGCTAGACGAGTTTCGTTATTTGTAGTTTTTCGTTTGATGCTTATTTCGTGAAATATTTGGCCCGGTCACTATCAATGGACCACCCTGCATAGTGGCTGAAGCGGGAATATTCCACGATGTCTCATAAAAAATTCCGCATTTCTCAACCGAAATGGCCGAACAAAATGTGCTGTATTACTTATTGAATGCCCCCCGTAACTATACTGAATACTTCCCAGCCATTAGATCTTAGCAAGTTGTTGTTATCGGAGAGAAATCGTTGCTTGCGAAAGAAGCGTACCACAAAGGGCTCCTATAGAATCATTGCTAAATAACGACGAAGGCTTCTTGAGTCGTTCAAGAATGACGATGTTGTGTATAGGGGAGATGCAAAGTACAAAAAATGTAGCAAAACGGAGGAAGAGCTGCTATAGACCGACGCTTTGCACAGGGATTGGCTATCGACGTAAACAATTTTGACTCATTGCCTATAAATAGGCGGAAAGGCCCATTATTGTTCAGTTATACAACTGTGAACGACTCACTGAAAACAGCATCAGACTTAAAGTACCAAGGAGTAGCCGTCCAAGGTGACGTTAAAAAATCTAGAGATTTGTGTCCAGAGCGATGTAAGACGCCATACCGAGATACACTGGAAGAAGCCTAAGCAAATGGAAGCTTAGAAAACAAGCCGTCAACCGATTCTTGAGAATTGCTCCTTCGTCTGGACGTAACAGAGAAGATCCAAGGAACAGCGGCGCCTTTCGTGAGGGGTTCTTCCAGAGGTGTTCACCCAACTGCAGTGGAAGACGCTATAAGAGAAGCACTGTGAATGGTGGAGAGGTTTCGATTTGCTATTGTGATCTAGCAGCAGTAAAACGCACAAGATCGTGGAAAACACGACGGTAGTAACAATCACAGGTATAACACTAGGAGGAGACACGACTTAACACAACCCATCACTCAGTCTTAGTGTGGCACAGAAAGGAGTCAGGTTGTATGTTGTGGTCTTCAGTCCCAAGACCTGTATTCATCTCTTGGTCTCCCTGTACTACTTTTACCCCGCACACTGTCCTCCAACACTAAACTGGCGATCCCTTGATGTCTAAGAATGTGTTCTATCAACCGACCCCTTCTTTTGGACAAGTTGTGCCACAAATTTCTTGTCTCTCCAGTTCTATTCAATATCTCCTCATTAGTTACGTGAGCGACCAATCTAATCTAGTCTCCTGTGGCAGCATATTTCGAAAACTTCTATTCTCTTTTTGTCTAAACCGTTTATCGTCCATGTTTCACATCCATACAGGACTCTATTCCATACAAATACCTTCAGAAGAGACTTCCTAACACTTTAATGTATATCCGCTATAGGTATTCAATCTTAATAATACTAGACCATCTCCCCAGCGAAGTGGATAATCTAATAATAAAACTAAATTCAAACTCAGCCTCCTTCTACTTCCTATAAAATTTTCAGAAGCGACCAATCTAATCTAGTCTCCTGTGGCAGCATATTTCGAAAACTTCTATTCTCTTTTTGTCTAAACTGTTTATCGTCCATGTTTCACATCCATACAGGACTCTATTCCAGACAAATACCTTCAGAAGAGACTTCCTAACACTTTAATGTATATCCGCTATAGGTATTCAATCTTAATAATACTAGACCATCTCCCCAGCGAAGTGGATAATCTAATAATAAAACTAAATTCAAACTCAGCCTCCTTCTACTTCCTATAAAATTTTCAGAAGGTGTAATTCTATAATATGTATCAGTACGTGTGTGTGTGTGTGTGTGTGTGTGTGTGTGTGTGTGTGTGTGTGTGTGTGTGAATGAGTGAGAGAGAGAGAATGGGGCGGTATACAGAACGTTAAGTTAAACATAAATCATCTCTTATAAAACAATAAACATAGCTTAATATTAATGTAAAAGACAATCATGTGGTTAGTGTGTCCTCCTGAAATCCTGAGTGTGGTGACTATAAATCCAAAGTATACTCAGAAAAGCTGTACTGGTGCATATTTGTACACATTATATCATAAACCAACTAAGAAAAATGTGATGAGGTTGGAAGGGAAGGGGAGCAAGACGTCACGGTTTACATAAATGTCATAGTCCCAGGAGAAAATCATTCGGGATACATAACTGTTTCGATTTTTAATCGAGAAACAAAGCGCGTGAAATACTATTTTCCACTTTTAATTATTTGTGTAAAACAAATTTTCTAGAAGCAGAACGTTATATAAACATAAATTTTCACAATATACAAGCCTATCGCATTTGGTTTAACCCGTCTTAATCCTAAAAAATGAGTAGGCGATATGTTGAAAAGAAATGCAGGTGTTACCTATCTAACTTTCTTACCTTTCACTTTGTGACCCTCGAGACAAGTAAAACCAAACCAAAGGAGGTATGAAGGTGCATCACGTAATCCATTTCTCCTAACAGGACTACAGCCATGAGGAAGCTAAATTTGTGGAGAATATGCGCAATGCGTATTCAATATTGTTTGGCATGTATTGCGCGCTTGCTCAAACAGTCTGCAGTCAAACGAAATCTTAAATTTTAGTGAGAAATAAGTAATTTGTATCTGATTACTGATTAGTAACATTACATAATTTTTAGGATTAACGAATTATACCTAAGTTCCCAGTAAGCTACTAAACATTGCAGAAAATATGCCCAAACTAATACAATAAAAGCTGTATAACAGTGTTTTATCTCTGAAGAAAAAAAATTATTTATGTGCAATGTACGAGGGTAATGCCACAAGTAAGGTCTCCTATTTTTTTATAAGTACATAGACCTGTTTATTTCTACAATGGTTTACATCAGTTTACAGCTTGGACATTTAGCTATTTTTCGACATAATCACCATTTTTGTCGATGCATTTTTGTAGACGCTGTGGCAGTTTTTGTATGCCTATGTCATACCAACTCGCTGTTCAGAAAGTTACGAACCTCTTCTTCACCTCGTCGTCGGAGTTGAATCGTTGAGATTACAATTAACGCTGACAGGTACTGTGAGGCTCTGAAAAAGCTCAAACGGGCAATTCAGAACTGGAGAAGAGGAATGTTGAGCAAGGGCGTACACATTCTCTATGACAACGCTCGCTCACACATCGCTCGGCAAACCGTTGCTCTCCTACAACAGTTTCAGTGGAACATAATCACCCACCCACCCTACAGTCCTCACTTGCCGCCCAGTGACTATCACCTGTTACCTAGGTTAAAAGAACATTTGGCCGGAAGGCGATTCAGCTCCGACAACGAGGTGAAAGAAGAGGTTCATAACTTTCTGAAGAGCATCGCGGCGAGCTGGTATGACATGGGCATACAAAATCTGCCACGGCGTCTATAGAAATACATCGACAGAAATGGTGATTATGTCTAAAAATAGCTAAATGTTGAAGCTGTAAACTGATGTAGACCAGTGTAGAAATAAACACTATAAAAAAATAGGAGAACTTACTTTTGGGATTACCATCGTACGTACATTTTCCTTTCCGATTCACAAAATGAAGATACATTCTTGCTGTGGGTTTTTCACATACTGCATTGTCATATGCCGATTATCGATCTCAAAATATCATGTTAACTGACAAGAATGAAGTATAAACACAAGCGTCCCAGTTTTTTTCTCCTTTAAATCTGATCAGCCTAGGCTGACTCAATCAAGTAAATCCTTTATTACTGTCACCTTGCGAGATTATGTTTTACAAACTGGCTCGCTCACGATGAAGTTTTGGCTACATATGTTATAGTTTTGTTGGCCCATAATACAAATGCATGTTATTGCATGACTACAACTAATGCTGGTGTTTTTTCAATGCATGTTCACCGCTTTTTACTATTTCAACAATCTGAAAATGGTTGTAAAAAAAACCGAAAATACTCATCGTGCTTTAATTGTGTACTAAGAATTGCTGTATAGACATTACAATTTTTTTACATTAATTTTTTTATTTAAAAGATAGATTATCTTATTGAACCAGGTCCTCTCGATTCGCAAAATCATCGGGGCAATTGCAGTTTTATTACAAGGCAACGCTATCAATGGGCAAGTGGTGCTGTCTGTTACGTACGCCAGAAGATAATTGTTCTGTATGAGGAGCAAACATTAATATTTGTAGTAGAGGTTCAGACCATATTCCTTCTTTCTTTTCTCCTTTTCGTATTATATCAGGCTTAAATCGAGCAGGTACTGGAAGTGAGGGAGTCCCAATTGGGAATATCTGAGAGATGTCTTCCATTTTCGGCATTCACCTTACAACCAAAGAAAACTTCCAACAAATTTCGTCAGAATTGCGAGTTGGGAAAATCTTAATTTAATTGTGGAGCAATAGGTTCCTGATAAAAATATGAAAGCCTAGCGTACGCGAAAAGTGTATTTGTGTACGTGTATACGTACAGAGTAATGTCGATGTCTTTCTTGACATGTCAGTCGCTGCCAATCTCAGATGGATCGACGGCGAGTTATGATTAATATCAACTAGATTCCCTTGAATAAAAAGAAATAAAAGAGGCAAAACGGTAGGAGATAAAGAGGTTTTAATACCCAAATAAAGTAAATACTGTAGCTGTATATAATGCGAACTGTAAGAAGCTTCAAATCGAGCAAATAGCCAAGAAAAGTCTTCAGCGATAAACAATGTTTTGATCTGCTTGATTCACCACTTCTCTCGGAGACGCTTAATCTCGTTGGCGGCTGATTGCCCTATATCAGATGATACTAACGAGGAAATCGTAGTTTACGTACAAACAAGGGTTATGACAGGAGGCAGAGAAATTTCATGTAGTAACAAACGTTTGGAAAAACTGGATTAAAAGGCACAACGTCAACAATCGGCAGTGTCGAGCGCTCTTCAACGGAACACATTGCAAGGCATAAATGTCTCCCTTGAAGTAACTGCGGTGAATTAAAACGATAACTTGCAGCAGTAGAAAGGTAATCATTACGTGACGCTCTTCTCAGCTGTGCTGTCGCAAATTTACGGTAGCTGTAACAGTGCGCTAATTTGTGGTAAACATGCGTACATGACCGGTATCCTCTTGGAAAACTGGCTGCAAGAATGAAAACAAATTCGTGGCTCTACAACAATTAGCAAAACCCTCGGTGGCACAACTAATTTCTTAAGCATGTTTCCATAGCAACCGTGTCACATGGTGCCGCAGTATTACATAAGCCATCGGGTCGGCACATCGTAAATCTAATAAGACTAAAGAACCGAAGACTGCAGGACGCCACCTGTTGCGCACAAGCAGGTACTCACTGAGCATGCGTGGGAGCCCACGTCGTCTTCCTTGTCTGCTTTGGCACCGTTCTGCATGTCGCCCACTTTCGCACGACTGCCGCCGCTTCGCGCCGAGCCTCGGACTGAACTGCGAGATGGGCGCCATATTGACCGGCCGCCACAGTGCTGCCAGCTGGCGGACGTTACGCCAACGATGCAGATCACCAGACAACGTTGCTGGTCAATGACGTCGATTCAGGTGTCACAAAAGACGCAACGCAGAATAACGTAGCCTTTTTACAGCTTCAGGAAAGGATACAGACTACGAAAATAAGCAATTCGCAGGCGAAACTGTGTTTTTGTGCCTACCACAAGATCTGTTGTAATATAACGTGTGCAGAGTTAATTGGATCACATTTTACATTAGCAAAATCCATAGGATAAAGCATTCATGGACGGTAGGTGTCCGTGTTTGTTTAAAATGATTGGCTTTAACAATCACATACATTTCCTGTTGAAACTGAATGACAAGGGATTTCTTATCTGACGTCGGTACGGAGATCGCCAACATAGCTGACATTTTCCATAGCATTTCTGGAACTTATGAAGAGCATTACAGATTTACTAGCTGTATTTCCGTGAATATGAACGAAAAGACAATACTTGGCAATATACTCCAAAGAGAAAACACCGAATTAAAAAAGTAAAATATTTGCACTAAAATATGTACTCGTCGTCGACGCCCTAAATTTATTTCTACGTATATCGCACACCAATCACATTTCCGCCCTCGGTAGCTGAGTGGTCGCCGGCACGGTAGCTCAGCATGTTCGGTCAGAGGGTTAGCTGCCCTCTGTAATAAAAAAAATTGAGTGAATGGATCAACGAAGAACCTAAACAGGTGTCATCGGGCGCCAGTCCCGAACAAATTCAACGAAAAAAGAAAAAACATTGGTCAGCGCGACAGCATGTCAATCGTAAGGGCCCGGGTTCGATTCCCGGCTGGGTCGGAGATTATCTCCGCTCAGGGACTGGGTGTTAAGTTGTCCTAATCATCATCATTTCATCCCAATCGACGCGCAAGTCGCCGAAGTGACGTCAAATCGAAAAATTGGTTCAAATGGCTCTGAGCACTATGGGACTTAACATCTGAGGTCATCAGTCCCCTAGAACTTAGAACTGTTTAAACCTAACTAACCTAAGGACATCACACACATCCATGCCCGAGGCAGGATTCGAACCTGCGACCGTAGCGGTCGCGCGGTTCCAGGCAGTAGCACCTAGAACCGCTCGTATTAAAGATGTTAACGATCGCAGGTTCGAATCCTGCCTCGGGCATGGATGTGTGTGATGTCCTTAGGTTCGTTAGGTTTAAGTAGTTCTAAGCTCTAGGCGACTGATGACCTCAGGTGTTAAGTCCCATAGTGCTCAGAGCCATTTTTTATTAATACTACGAAAATGTCCCTTGATTTAAGATATATAAAATAGGTATATATCAAACAATGATATTTCGTGCCCCAGGCGAAATCGAAAGTGAACTGTACGAGGAAATAAATATAGTCCAAAATGCGCCGAATGTTAATGCGGGTGGGGGCGGGTAAAACAATGTGATTTTTGTATAGGTCTTCCTCCTAAAGATGGCAAAGGGAAAAGATTCAGAGAAAATGTGTGTTTAAAATATTAATTTCCTTTCATCTACTAGCCTAGAACACTTAGAATACTTTTATAACGAAGTTCAGTTGCAATAGTATTTCAGATGAAAGAAGTAATTAACCTGTTTTCCTCGTGAGGAGGACGCATGGGAGAATTCGTGAAACATGAAGTTTACCCGGCCAGAAGCAAATTGAAACATCAATAAGATAAAAATCGATAATGCGACTATAAATTTTAGTACTGGAAGGATGGGTGACTGTTGTTAAATTTTAAAAGCCTCAAATAGAATAGAGTGGTATATATACAGCTCATCGTTTTCTACACCAACGAAACTCTGGTTAAAAAAAAATAAAACGCAACAGGAAAAAGAAGATATGGTCGGACAGCCTAACCGTTTCTGAGATTCTCGTCTTTTTTTTTTTTAATTTGCTTGCTACAAATATAAAAACGTTTGTCCGGAGAACAATAAAAAGAATACAAGCAGCGATTTAAGATTATTTTACGGTATCCACATACATACTTGATGAGGCAAGAAAGACAAGCCATCTCAGATATATCCTGAACGAGTAAATATATTGCGGTGTGATTCCACTAAGTTATAGCGGACAGTCATATTTTCGCGGATTTTCTGATTAAGTAAGTAATTTGTAACGTTTATAGCTGCCGAATGTAGACACCAACTTGTCTTTTTTTTTATGGAACCGCATGCTCTATTCTGTGGTATTAGAGTCTTGGAAGAGGACTTCAGCTTCGTAACATGTGTGGAACTTGATTAAGTAGTAACAAGCTAACTGTGCCACAAATCACTGTCCTTGTATTAGCAGAAGTCGCCTTGCTATTGCAAATTAAACGTGTAGCTCAGGTGTGTTTTGCGTGTTTATATAATGACTGACGCATCAAGTTTTCAACATGTTGATCTTCAGCACTGATACATGCTATAAAGCGATTCTGGACTGACAATATTGCACTCTGAATTTCATCAGGATTAGTTGCAGCACAGGTCCGTACTGTACGATATTTCATGTCTTCGGGAATAGCCGGTGTTTCCTTGTAGACCTCTTGTTTTAATTTGTTCCACAAATAAAAGTCCAAAGTTGTTGAGTCATATCAGCGTGCAGGCCATTAACTTTTTCCCGAACGATCTTCAAATGTTCTTTTAAGAAGGTCTGCAATTATCGGTGCGGAAGGACGCGAAATCCCCCGTGTTGGTACCGCATGGACTGCCTATGTCCAGGGTAGTGGTTTTTAAACTTCCTAGACCAATGGTCGTCCAACTGTGGCCCGCGGGCCGCATGCAGCCCAGGTCATGTTTTCGTGCAGCCAGCGATCCTCCTCAGCTTCGCACGGGTAGCATTAGTTTTCTACTTGTCTGGCTAAGCGGTGCTTTGTGTACGGAAACAGCGTAGAATTGTGATTAAAGTCGGGGAATTAATTAGGTAACTGAAAACCATCCACCACTTTCATTTAACGCGCCACTTGCCGGTGTTCCGCGGCCGCTCCTTTGTCGGCGGCGGGCTTGTCCCGCAGCCGCCTCATTGTTAGCTTTGTCGTATCAGTGTGCCAGTCGTGAACTAAGTTTCGGTGCCCCTGAGCGTTCGTCGCGTATTCTCGAGTGTATTTGTGCTCATATTTGGTGATATAATTATTCAAAAAATGGTTCAAATGGCTCTGAGCACTATGGGACTTAACAGCTGAGGTCACCAGTCCCCTAGAACTTAGAACTACTTAAACATAACTAACCTAAGGACATCACACACATCCATGCCCGAGGCAGGATTCGAACCTGCGACCGTAGCGGTCGTTCGGTTCCGGACTGAAGCGCCTAGAACCACTCGGCCACTCCGGCCGGCGATATAATTATTATTGGAATAAATGATGTCTAATGTACCCTCAAGAACAGTGACCAAGAGGAAAATATGTGAAGAGAAAAGAAGTTTCCAAGAGATATGGGAAGAAGAGTTTTGCTTTATAAGTGGACACACAGAATGTACTGCTACTTGCTTAACATGCTGGGATACGATTGTGGGACTGAAGAGATACAATTTATTTCGCCACTACACAAGTAAGCACAATTCATTTACAGTAGCTTTTCGTTTGAATTCAAATGAAAGAAAGGAAAAAATTGCTCATCTAAAATCTACCATTCATCGTCAACAAAATGTTATGTTAGCAGCAGTTGGGCAAAGTGAGGCTGTCACAATAGCATCATAACACGAAAGTAATATTCTGGCAAACAATATGAAAGATTTCACTGATGCTGAATTAGTGAAGTAATGTATGATGACTGTTTCTTAAACTTTGTTTCAAAAGTTCTCCAACAGTAAACAAATATCAACTGAAATAAATAAGCTCGCACTTTCAGAACCTACCTGTCGACGTCGTATAGAAGATATTTCAAAATATATGTTTGAGACAGTAATTAATGAAATCAAAACACGCAAATACTTCAGTCTTGCATGTGATTCCACTACAGATTTAGCTCCGATGGCTCAGTGTTCATTATTTCCGCGTTACTACACAAATGATGTGGTAATAGAGGAAGTTTTTTTTAGCAATTATAACCATGAAAGGTCACACAAAAGGATGTGATTTTGTGGATGCAATTAAAGAATTTGTAAAAAAAAAAAATGACTTGTCTATGAGAAAATTAATATCAGTATGTACAGATGGTTGTCCGTCAATGAGCGGCGTCAACAATGGTTTGATAGCACTGATTAAGGAGGAATGGAATTTGCCAGATTTACTCTCCATTCACTGCTTACTGCACTAAGAAAGTTTGGCATGTCAAATTTCAAATACCAAATTGAAGAATGTTATGCAAACGGTTATAAGCGTTATAAATTTCATTCGTGCCCGTAACTTAATCACCGAAAATTTAAAGAACTTATGCAGGAATTGCAAGCTTGTTACAGTGATGTTCTCCTACATACTGCTGTCAGATGGCTAAGCAAAGGAAATGTGCTGAAACGGTTTGTCAATTTGAAATCTGAAATTATTTTATTCTTACAACAAAGTGGCAAAAATTATCCTGAACTTGATGATGATTAATGGTGGATACTTACAGCCTTTTTGACCGATATTACACAATAATGTAACTCACTTAGAATTGGAAGGACCAAACAAGATAATTGGGCAAATCACTAACAAAATATTTGCATTTGAAGCCAAACTGTAATTATATATAAATGAACTCGAAGTAAAAGGTCTGTCTGATTTTCCAACTGCTCCGATCAGGCTTAACTATCGCCGAAACTATTTACCAAAACATGGGAGAATATTTGGAAGCCTATTTGGAAGAAACGAAAAACAGATTTGCAGATGTTAGAAATATTCAAAGCTGTTTCACTCTCGTAGAGAACCCTTGGCATGTTGGACATGATGATCTCGAATTATTCTCCCAATTTGGATTTTCTAAAACTAATTTGCTAAATGAAATAATCGAACTTCAGCATGATACACAGCTTAAAGCTCTGTTTATAGAACATCGTGAAACACAACAGTACTCTGAATTTTGGAAATGTGTGCCTAACAATTATAAAAATTTATGAGACTGTGCACAATTCATTTTAACACTATTTCCTTCAACTTTGTGAAGCTTCATTTTCAAAAATGAAGTATCTGAAAAATAAATATCGTAATCTGTTGTCCTGTCGTTTAGAAGACGCAATGAGGATTGCATCCAGCCCAAACTATGCAGATATGGTCGACACAGCCAAAAAAGTTCAACATCGCAAGTCACATTAATGAAAAATGATATATTTGTATTTACATTTGTTTTGCAATTATAATGAATAAAAACGAAATTCATTGAGAGACCTGTAGCTTTCTTATATAGCCTGTAGCGTGTGCAGTGCATCTGTCCTTTTCTCATTTTTTAGATTTCTTATTTATTTCTACATTTTTTGAAAGTTTGAGATTAATGCAATTATAATAAAGCTTTGTGGCCATGTGAATACTGTAATACAACATTTTAATAATACATATATCTCATCTTGCATGAAAGTACTTTAAAATAAATTTCAGGAACAAGATACACTGATCCCAGATTTGTTTTTGTTAGTGGCTCAAAATTACTAATGATTCCCTTCCTTCCCTTCACCCTTCATAAGCTCCTGCCTAGCTACATAAATATTGTAAGATTATGCAAGTAATGTGAAGAGATAATTAAACTTGAATGAATTACTCAGATGCAGTGTATGCTTTTTACCAGTTTATTGAAATTTGATCAGCAGCATTGTATGCAGTTTGCAACACTCTTAAACATGGTGACAGTCATTCTGTGAAAGTCTGTGAATGGCACATGTCATCATTGACTCATGCTACCAAAACGATTATTCCAGTCGGTCTCAACACTCGACTCCTGCGAAGACTGACTAAAAATGTAGTCGTTGACAACGTGATACAACTACTCGTATGTCTCCTACGAATATATCCCTCATAATATAATAGTTGTCAAACCGGCGGACGGGTATTTAAAAATCTTTTTCCCTGTATTGCAGAATTTCAGTGTCATAAACATGGCTTATTGTTGTCAGCAACTGCACAGCAATGTTATTTGGCTAGTGGTTTGTTTCCGAAAGTACTATTTCATTTTAACAGATGCCAATGTTTACAGTTTCTGAAGAACGATAAATGATATGTACCCAAATTCGGTAAAGAATAAATGGTTTGCAGCTGTCGGCAGTACCTGTCTCCTTCGTCAAATGAAAAATATACTGGAAGAATTGTAAGTAGGAGTGCGTAAAGTTGTTCATCACCTTTACAGGTGCCACTTGGTACAGTGGCAGATAGATTTGTCGTTGCAGTGGGAGGGCACGTAATAATGGAAATGTTTTCTTGTTTGTTTCTCAGTGCTTACAACAAATGGGTGCGTGTGCCTAGTACCAATTATCTGCTATTGTATCATTCTTAAATGAAAGTGGGTTGGATTCATGAATACGCATTATAGAGACAGTCATATGCGGTACATATTTGTTAAAAGAAATAATTAGTCATTAGCTTTTAAAATGTATGTATATGTGTGTGTGTGTGTGTGTGTGTGTGTGTGTGTGTGTGTTTATCCTCCACTTCTCCTTCTGAACCCTCAGATCGATTTCAACCACACTGATACACATATTATTTTCAATCTGTAAAGAAATATTGTGGGGTAAGCAAAGGCAACGTCTTATTGGAGCGGGGGATGGTAATGTGGAGGGAGAAGGGGGAGGAGGACATGGACACATACAGCGGGAGTCAGTGCGAAATAGACAGGTAAAGGGGTGAAGAGATGGTGAGTGAGGGGAAAGTCGAGATGGAGACAGAGAGTGAGGGAAGGAAGAGATAGAATAACATAAGATTGAAATAAATACATATCTAGCCAATGCCAGGTAAATCATCTAGTATGAAATAAAATTAAGGCTGTTGTAGTTCAGTCAAGTGAGTTGAAGAAAAATGACTTTCAAAACATGTAGAAAACAGTTGTGATCGTGTCTCATGTTACATAATACCTTTAAATGTAAGTCCATTTGCTGTTATTAACCATCTGTTGACAAAGACAACGCAGAAACATTTCGTCGGGCAATTACAGTTTTACAATGTACAGGTCATTGAGGGTGGCAACAATCTGAAACAGAGAACATTGTACGCGTAGCGGTCGGAATGGTATCGACTTTAACGATAAGTGCTAGAAAGTCAGTGGTAAACCTCTCGCTTCTTTACTATAGCTGGTGTCTTGGAGGTTCATAACACACCATCTACGTGGTTTGCCAGTTAGTAAAAAGACCTGGAAATCTGCGGCCCAAGGTGCCACATCATATTGTTAGTTTTGGCGCTTGAGCAAAAACGTTTAACGACCACTGTCCTTGACACACGGCTCCCTCGACCTGACCATAAAACACCCGCGGCTCCTTTTGCACATGAAATCCGACTCAGCGTTCGAAGTGTGTGGTACATAAACTAAAGTTCGATGAAAATCAATTCTGTATTAACTTCTAATATAATTACACCTTATTCTTGCAAGGAAATCAATGGGCAATATGAGCTTGCTTCTTAATCACCCCTTCTTCAGATCTCAGCACCAGTTTGAAAGGTACGACTTGCATCTCTTTCTCCACATTGATTCGCGATCTATATTTCGTGCTTATGATCGCCAACGCTGTAAAACCTACCCAAATAAATAGGATTCTGCAAAAGATATCAAAATTCACTAGTGTTTATTACCCACTTGGTACTCCTGTGTTTCATCAAGCTCCAAAATTCAAGCAGTGATAAGAAAGTGAAATTCGATTTCAATGTGGAATATGTAAAAAGTCAATCAATTGCCCTTGTTCTACAGTGGTATGTGTTGATGGAAGTTTTGTGTTGACCAACTTCTTCTGGAAACTACTTCGGAAAGTAATCACTGAGTTCAGTTTAATGTTACGCAGACCTCAGTTCTTAGCTCGGCTGAAAGTCATTGTCTTCTAAAACAGTATTGGTTCAAATGGCTCTGAGCACTATGGGACTTAACTTCGAAGGTCATCAGTCCCGTAGAACTTAGAACTACTTAAACCTAACTAACCTACGGACATCACACACATCCATGCCCGAGGCAGGATTCGAACCTGCGGCCGTAGCGGTCGTGCGGTTCCAGACTGTAGCCCCTAGAACCGCTCGGCCACCCCGACCGGCTAAAAACAGTATTACGCGCAGGGAAAACGTAATGCATATATTTAAAAACCGACTTTTTCTTTCTGGATCGTTGAAATTTTGTCTGACTGTTCAGCACGTTTGTCTCATTACCTTGACAGGGCACATTCAACAAAATGGAGTTTTTAAATGACGCCTCAAAGGTACGACAGTTTCAAAACGAAATCACTATCTACGAACTTTTCGGAACTCAAATGCTTCTCATGAGCAAGGTCAGCGAAAAATTCATAGCTTCCTTACACGCTTTTCAAGATATTCTCACGTGAAAGCCAGCGAGAGTTACTGTTATACTTGGGGGAAATGTGCTCAGCTCCCACATCAGCGCACGTTTCCTGAAAACATTTCGTCTTAACTGGTAGACTCTTAATGACGTTTCCCACTTCGACCATCGATTGAATAACAGCATTGAGGACAGCTCGTGATTTTTGATGCCAGTGCTTAGGTGGACAAATTAGTGTTTCTAAACAACATGAGGAGCATCTTTGAGGATCAGAGCTTGTAATCCGTAGTTAGAGCTAGCGATACTATGGCCTCCATCTGTACACTCGCCCACACAGTTTTCCCAGTTAAAGTAGGTTTCTTCGATAAAAGAGCGCAGTATTACAAAGAGGTCTGTTGCTTTTGTTTTAAGAGTTATTTTACTCCGGAAAAGAAGGTTTTATTGAAACACGTTGCCATGTATACACTGATGTAACAAATTAGATGCTCATCATTGTGGTTGCGTGTCGCTTCATCCAACTGAACTGTGAAATTAACCTGTACTTAGAGATTTTCAACTAACTTATTGCCGGCCACTGTGGCCGAGCGGTTCTAGGCGCTTCAGCTCGGAACCGCGCTTCTGCTACGGTCGCAGGTTCGAATCCTGCCTCGGGCATGGATGTGTGTGCTGTCCTTAGGTTAGTTAGGTTTAAGTAGTTCTAAGTCTAGGGGACTGATGACCTCAGATGTTAAGTCCCATAGTGCTTAGAGTCATTTGAACTAACTTATTATTAATGTTGTCAGCCATACTGAGTATTCAACGACTAATACATACACTGACGTGACAAAAGTCAATATCGTGTCAATATCAAGTCGGACCTCCTTTTGCCTGGCTTAGTGCAGCAACTCGACGTGACAAGTCGTCGGAGGCCGGCCGGTGTGGCCGCGCGGTTCTGGCGCTGCAGTCTGGAACCGCGAGACCGCTACGGTCGCAGGTTCGAATCCTGCCTCGGGCATGGGTGTGTGTGATGTCCTTAGGTTAGTTAGGTTTAACTAGTTCTAAGTTCTAGGGGACTAATGACCTCAGCAGTTGAGTCCCATAGTGCTCAGAGCCATTTGAACCATTTGAACAAGTCGTTGGAAGCCCTCAGCAGAAATATTGAGCTACGCTGCCTCTATCGCCATCCAGAATTTCGAAAGTGTTGCCGGTGCAGGAATTTGTGCACGAACTGACCTCTCGAATCTATCCTATAAATGTTCGATGGCGTTCATGTCGGGCGATCGGCGTCCCCACATCATTCGCTCGAATTGTCCAGGAAGTTCTTCAAACCAGTCGCGAACAACTGAGGGCCAGTAAAATAGCGCACTGTCATCCACAAAAATTCCTTCATTTTTAGGAACGTGAAGTCCATGAATAGCTGCAATTGCTCTCTAAGTAGCTGAACATAATCATTTCCAGTCAATGATCGGTTCAGTAGCACCAGATGACCCAGTCCGTTCCATGTGAACACAGCGCACACTGTGCCTTGTTGACCGAATGGGCCGATGACTTCGCGGGGTTTGCGCCGCACTTGAGCTCTACCAACAGCTCTTACCAACTGAAATCGGGACTCACCTGACCAGGCCACGGTTTTCCAGTCGCCAAGGCCCAACCAACGTGGTCGCGAGCCCGGGAGAGACGCTGCAGGCGATGTCGTGCTGTTAGCAAAGGTTAGGAAATAAGTTCGTGACTTGTGGAAAATAATTTGATGCTAAATCACAGTAAGATTCAGTTTTTACAGTTTCTAACTCACAATTCAACAAGAACCGATATTCTGATCAGACAGAATAGGCATATTATAAGCGAGACGGAACAGTTCAAGTTCCTAGGCGTTCGGATAGATAGTAAGCCGTTGTGGAAAGCCCATGTCCAGGATCTTATTCAGAAGCTAAATGCTGCTTTATTTACCATTAGAACAGTACCTGAAATAAGTGACACTTCAACACGAAAAGTAGTCTACTTCGCATATTTTCATACGCTTATGTCGTATGGTATTATTTTTTGGGGTAAGTCTTCTGATTCAAAAAGGATATTTTTGGCTCAAAAACGGTCTGTTCGAGCTATATGTGGTGTAAGTTCGAGAACGTCTTGTCGACCCCTATTCAAAAATCTGAGAATTCTGACATTGCCCTCACAGTATATATTTCTTTAATGTCGTTTGTTGTTAGCAATATTAGCCTATTCCCAAGAGTTAGCAGCTTTCACTCAGTTAATACTAGGCAGAAATCAAATCTGCATGTAGAATGCACTTCCTTGACTCTTGTGCAGAAAAGAGTGCAGTATTCTGCTGCATCCATTTTCAATAAGCTACCACAAGAACTCAAAAATCTTGGCAGTAGCCCAAACTCTTTTAAGTCTTAACTGAAGAGTTTCCTCATGGCTCACTCCTTCTATTCGGTCGAGGAGCTCCTGGAAGAGCTAAAAAATTAAGCAAATTCCAGTGTTACATTTTTGATTTTCTTCATTTAAACTTACGACTTGTCACCTGAATATGTTTTTTTTATATTTCATTTTATCTGTTTCTAATATCGTGTTATAATTTCATGTATTGACTCGTTCCATGACCATGGAGACTTCTCCTTAATTTGGTCCCACGGAACAATAAATAAATAAATAAACTCACCTTGGTCGTGTGCTGCCACAGCCCATTAACGCCACACTGTCCTAACGGATACGTTCGAAGTACGTCCCACATTGATTTCTGCTGTTATTTCAAGCGTTTGTCTGTTAGGACTGACAGCTCTACGCAGACACCGCTGCTCTCGGTCGTTAGGTGAAGGTAGTCGGTCACTCGTTGTACTTCTGATATTAATAATAGATCTTAAGACCACATAAGGCTACACTCAAGATATTCACTACACCTTCTTTTTAAGGGGGAGTATCATTATTTTTCATATTGTTAAGCCTTTCTATGTTCAAGTGCCCGACAAATAAATCACTTTAGAATGTCCGTATAGACGTAAAATAAATTAGGGACAACTTGGTGTGAAGCACCTTAATCTTTAACATTTCGAAATATCTTAGGGTTGTAGCTGCATGTCTTTTCACATGAATGATAATTTATACTTTAGTGGATTCGCTTGGAGAGACACCTTTTGCATGTACAGTTACTATTAATTCAAAGCTGAGAACTTTTTTAACTGTGAAAATCTCGTCTCTTGAACAAAAGATAGCCGTGAAGTGGCAACCACAAGAATGTTGTGACATCGATACAACTCTTTGCAAAAAGATTGAAATTAAGTCGACTTTAGTATGTTTACTCAAGAAATTAATTGTAAACCCTTTCTATTTTACTTTACGCCTCTTAATATTAGAGTACTTTGAACAAGAATCTGCCGTCTTGCTAATGGCTGCGCCGAACTGCACGTTATTACTCTCTGAAAAAACATTAAATTAAATTTTTCACATATGTAGGAATGCTACCGCTACTGAAATAAGTGCTGTAGTTATAAATAAGAGTACATACACTCCTGGAAATTGAAATAAGAACACCGTGAATTCATTGTCCCAGGAAGGGGAAACTTTATTGACACATTCCTGGGGTCAGATACATCACATGATCACACTGACAGAACCACAGGCACATAGACACAGGCAACAGAGCATGCACAATGTCGGCACTAGTACAGTGTATATCCACCTTTCGCAGCAATGCAGGCTGCTATTCTCCCATGGAGACGATCGTAGAGATGCTGGATGTAGTCCTGTGGAACGGCTTGCCATGCCATTTCCACCTGGCGCCTCAGTTGGACCAGCGTTCGTGCTGGACGTGCAGACCGCGTGAGACGACGCTTTAACCAGTCCCAAACATGCTCAATGGGGGACAGATCCGGAGATCTTGCTGGCCAGGGTAGTTGACTTACACCTTCTAGAGCACGTTGGGTGGCACGGGATACATGCGGACGTGCATTGTCCTGTTGGAACAGCAAGTTCCCTTGCCGGTCTAGGAATGGTAGAACGATGGGTTCGATGACGGTTTGGATGTACCGTGCACTATTCAGTGTCCCCTCGACGATCACCAGTGGTGTACGGCCAGTGTAGGAGATCGCTCCCCACACCATGATGCCGGGTGTTGGCCCTGTGTGCCTCGGTCGTATGCAGTCCTGATTGTGGCGCTCACCTGCACGGCGCCAAACACGCATACGACCATCATTGGCACCAAGGCAGAAGCGACTCTCATCGCTGAAGACGACACGTCTCCATTCGTCCCTCCATTCAAGCCTGTCGCGACACCACTCTAGGCGGGCTGCACGATGTTGGGGCGTGAGCGGAAGACGGCCTAACGGTGTGCGGGACCGTAGCCCAGCTTCATGGAGACGGTTGCGAAGGTCCTCGCCGATACCCCAGGAGCAACAGTGTCCCTAATTTGCTGGGAAGTGGCGGTGCGGTCCCCTACGGCACTGCGTAGGATCCTACGGTCTTGACGTGCATCCGTGCGTCGCTGCGGTCCGGTTCCAGGTCGACGGGCACGTGCACCTTCCGCAGACCACTGGCGACAACATCGATGTACTGTGGAGACCTCACGCCCCACGTGTTGAGCAATTCGGCGGTACGTCCACCCGGCCTCCCGCATGCCCACTATACGCCCTCGCTCAAAGTCCGTCAACTGCACATATGGTTCACGTCCACGCTGTCGCGACATGCTACCAGTGTTAAAGACTGCGATGGAGCTCCGTATGCCACGGCAAACTGGCTGACACTGACGGCGGTGGTGCACAAATGCTGCGCAGCTAGCGCCATTCGACGGCCAACACCGCGGTTCCTGGTGTGTCCGCTGTGCCGTGCGTGTGATCATTGCTTGTACAGCCCTCTCGCAGTGTCCGGAGCAAGTATGGTGGGTCTGACACACCGGTGTCAATGTGTTCTTTTTTCCATTTCCAGGAGTGTATTTACCAGAAATACATTACAAGGTACATATGTCTCCATCCACATCGTTCTCATATGAAGATTCGAACCAAAGTAAAATAATTATGAAAATTTATTTCTATTGTTTTCATTGTTCCCGAAACATAGATTATCATGCATCATCACAGTGAGATAGTTAATATTTTTGCTTACTCTTTTGCACACAGAATAATAGTTCGGTTAAATATTTCATGTCAACCATAAAATAAATGTTTCTGGTTTCCAGAAGACCAATACAATGGCCTCCTGGAATGACTGGACCAAAATTATATAAAGTTTTGTGGATAGAAGTTCCACACGTACCTGTCTGTTAATTCCTCACATCACCGTTTGTCACAATGTAACAAAAAGTTTAGTTCATAACGCTTTGTTGAACACTCTTACATCTGTTGTGGGTTTGAAGTTGTATTTGTTTTAACCAGTTATTAATTAATCAATTCATACATCGTTTCTCAAATACACAGTTTCACATTTATAGTGGGTTTGCGATTGCATCTACTTTCAATAGTTATTAACTAATCAGTCCACCAAGCATTGTCAGTTACGTACGATTACATTGGTTGTGAGTTCAAAATTGGGTTTTAAAAAAATCATCAGTTAGTATTTAACGATAGCTATTACATAAGGTATCTGTATTTTTACGTGAGCATTATATTAATGGCTTTTTACCCATTTATCTCTATACTACTGCAAACAATGAAAATAGTCCGGTAAAGTTTAACATTCCCTGGAAATAAACTTGTTTTCTCACACATCCGGGTTGTAGGCAAAGGGAAAAAAAACAGAGGATGACGAAAAAACCAGCCCTCAGTCTTCAGACTGTTCCCATCTGAGCATCTGCACCATAATTCCCAATTTAGTTACTTACTAGGCTCTTAAAGTTGTTAACGATGTTTTCAAAATTCATTCTACGAAGTTTTTATGATATCAACATGTTTGTTAAAAGAAGTCGTTGCAGCTACTTTAATGATATTATTCTTTGGATCTCAAGAATACAAAGGTGAGAAATAGTCTCTGAAAAAGTAATGGGTAAACTGTTTATGTGTGACAAAATATGTTAAAGAATTGGTTTTTTACAATCTTGCAGCGAAATACATAAAGCGTTTCCTTTTCGGGTATCTGCGTCGGCAATGTTGAGTAAAGGTACAGCAAAAGACGGCTGTAGATGGACGTGGTTTGGACGGTGAGCTGCGATGAAGCGCTTACAGGGCCACGCCCCATCGGTGGTCAGCTGCTGCAGCTGGCTCCGGCCCCCACGTCAATCAGCTGTTTGTGTTGCGCGAGTCCATCTTGTTGCCGGTATTGTTGCCGCGTGAACATGAAATGTTACCAACACAGCAACAATACACCTGTCAGCATTGTTGGTTTAGTTGAAAAGAGTCATGATTAGTTTCCACTAATCCGCAGTTATTCTTGCGTATGTGGGTAATGTTTTTGTGTGTAATGTGAAGCAGTTACTCAGTTCAGTATTTCGTACATTTGTGGGATGTAGGCATTAACTGTTTTAATTGACCTACGGTGAGCATTATTTTCTAATGTGTCACTGCACTTCACTAGCCCGCACTGTCTGTATACACTACGGAGAGCGCTCATTACAGTCGTAACGGGTTTGTAGCGCTTTCCGAATTCGCAATTGGCAGACCTGGAGTCGCAACATTCAGATGCCACGATTTCAACTGTCACTGGCTGCTTGGCGACTGTTTCAACTCGTATAGCACAGTCCCAGTTTTTATTTATACACTGCATATCTATAGACGTTTGATGGGACGTTTAAACTAAATAAACTCCCGAATTGCTATCTGAATATCACTGATGCATCAGTCACACGCTTGCTGTGATTATGCAGTTAATGTTTCTTGGTGTCACTCACAGACTAATCACTCGCACAGAATGGTCATGTAGTTGTAGCATACCTTCATGCCCACATGATGAAAAGAATCGGTATAAGTATTTTGTTCTTTAAACATCATTTGCATACACAAAATGTAACTTATTTCTGAGTGTCACTTTTTTCGTTGACAATATGTTGTTTACCGTTACTTTTGACCACTTCAGAAAGTAACTAAGCATCCCTTCATGTCGAAAAACTGACCGTAGGTCACCTGGACTAAATAATTGTTGTGATGTTCAGTCACTCATACAGAGTCATTCCGTAACCTAATGTCATACCGTGATATTTAAACGCAAGACACGGTCGCATCCTGCCTATAACATGAGGAAAGCCTCATCTGCAGTTAATGTAACAGTTATGAAACACGCATAACAGTGTTCAAATGTCCAAAATTGGGACAGATCTCATCCCGGATGATATGCGGTGACTGGCAAAACAAGGAAACAGAGCGATCTGATAAGAAGTTCAAAACTAAGTAAGTACACGCAATATTTGTTTACTGAGGGCTCACTCAAGTGGACTCGAAGTTACTTGCAAGGTCATCATCTACAGGGTTATTACAAATGATTGAAGCGATTTCACAGCTCTGCAATAACTTTATTATTTGAGATATTTTCACAATGCCTTGCACACACATACAAAAACTCAAAAAGTTTTTTTAGGCATTCACAAATGTTCGATATTTGCCCCTTTAGTGATTCGGCAGACATCAAGCCGATAATCAAGTTCCTCCCACACTCGGCGCAGTATGTCCCCATCAATGAGTTCGAAAGCATCGTTGATGCGAGCTCGCAGTTCTGGCACGTTTCTTGGTAGAGGAGGTTTAAACACTGAATCTTTCACATAACCCCACAGAAAGAAATTGCATGGGGTTAAGTCGGGAGAGCGTGGAGGCCATGACATGAATTGCTGATCATGATCTCCACCACGACCGATCCATCGGTTTTCCAATCTCCTGTTTAAGAAATGCCGAACATCATGATGGAAGTGCGGTGGAGCACCATCCTGTTGAAAGATGAAGTCGGCGCTGTCGGTCTCCAGTTGTGGCATGAGCCAATTTTCCAGCATGTCCAGATACACGTGTCCTGTAACGTTTTTTCGCAGAAGAAAAAGGGGCCGTAAACTTTAAACCGTGAGACTGCACAAAACACGTTAACTTTTGGTGAATTGCGAATTTGCTGCACGAATGCGTGAGGATTCTCTACCGCGCAGATTCGCACATTGTGCCTGTTCACTTCACTATTAAGAAAAAATGTTGCTTCATCACTGAAAACAAGTTTCGCACTGAACGCATCCTCTTCCATGAGCTGTTGCAACCGCGCCGAAAATTCAAAGCGTTTGACTTTGTCATCGGGTGTCAGGGCTTGTAGCAATTGTAAACGGTAAGGCTTCTGCTTTAGCCTTTTCCGTAAGATTTTCCAAACCGTCGGCTGTGGTACGTTTAGCTCCCTGCTTGCTTTATTCGTCGACTTCCGCGGGCTACGCGTGTAACTTGCCCGCACGCGTTCAACCGTTTCTTCGCTCACTGCAGGCCGACCCGTTGATTTCCCCTTACAGAGGCATCCAGAAGCTTTAAACTGCGCATACCATCGCCGAATGGAGTTAGCAGTTGGTGGATCTTTGTTGAACTTCGTCCTGAAGTGTCGTTGCACTGTTATGACTGACTGATGTGAGTGCATTTCAAGCACGACATACGCTTTCTCGGCTCCTGTCGCCATTTTGTCTCACTGCGCTCTCGAGCGTTCTGGCGGCAGAAATCTGAAGTGCGGCTTCAGCCGAACAAAACTTTATGAGTTTTTCTACGTATCTGTAGTGTGTCGTGACCATATGTCAATGAATGGAGCTACAGTGAATTTATGAAATAGCTTCAATCATTTGTAATAACCCTGTATATACCGTAGTCAAATCATCTGTG
This sequence comes from Schistocerca americana, assembly GCF_021461395.2. Taxonomy (NCBI): domain Eukaryota; kingdom Metazoa; phylum Arthropoda; class Insecta; order Orthoptera; family Acrididae; genus Schistocerca; species Schistocerca americana. Next base: position 777,088,063 of record NC_060121.1, read on the forward strand.
ACGTTATCAACGACACCTCATGGTTAGGTTTGTCACAACACATATAAATTACACAATACATGAAAAAACCTTAATACTACAAACACACATAAGTACAAATCAATCAAATGCAAATGTCACACCTATACTAACTATTCACAAAAATATTAGCATTACTTTTCTTGCTATCAAATCTTTAGTATCAACTTATTTAGGGGCAATAAAAGGTTTTAAACCCCGGTGAGAATATAGACCTTTCACCTATAGTGTCTTTGGAGTAACTAGAATGTAACATTCTTCGTGGGGTATTTTCACAATCAAATGTGGCCCTGTCTACAACAATTGACACTTGTTATTAATTTTCTTTGTGCTAGAGGCTTTAGGATGAGTCATCAGTAAGACCAGATTGCCTTCTTGATGCTCATATATCGACCTTTGCTGCTAATTATGTTTTCGGTTCCTAAATTCAGCCTGTCTACTTACAGATAGTAAAGCTTGCATGATTTTATCTTTCCTCACCACCTTTCTAGATACGTGGTGTAATGGTTTCAACCATTCAATACATTCAACCTCTAATGACATGAACTCAGTGGATGTGAAACCTGTTGACTCATGGGGTAAGTTATTGTAAATATTCTCAAGTAGAGGCACATACTGTACCCACTTAGTATGCTGTGTTGGTGAGTTAAGTTCTTACAAAGCGATTGATTTCGTGAAAGGTTCTTTCGACTGGGTTCGCTCCAGGGTTAAACACGGATATCAAAATGTGTTTAACACCGTGCTCCCTATACAGATCTTCCATTTACTTCTTTTAAAGTAAGTAGTATTGTCTGTCAAGAAGGTGACTGGCTTCCCCACTTGTGGGATGTAGTTGCTTACAAATTTTCTTGCAATGGAAGTGGATGTAGAATTCCTGGCAGGGTAGAGTTCTATGTACTTGGAGAATACATCATAAACAGCTACCAGGTACTTCGTGCCCACCCCCTAGCTGTAGGTAAGGATCCATTCACATCGACAATCGCTAATTGTAATGGTTGTGATTGTATAATGGCAAGAATCCATTAAATGTACTTCAGTTTGTTAGCTTGCCCTTTGACAAACCGGACATGTTCTTATTAACTTCCTAGCACGTTCATGCAAATTAGGAAAATAACAGTAGGTAGCTACTTTAATTGCACATTTTTTATGCCGAAGTGACCTCAGTTGTGGTGTGCTTGCCAAATAACATTATCTATACTCTCTGCTGGGATACATACACACCAGTGCTCTGTATGAGGGTGGTAGCTATGGAATAAAACATTATTCTGCAACTTGTATTGCTTCCTAATGGATTACTTTTTAATAGATCTTTTACCTTCTGTCATAGGGATCTGCATCTTGTGGGTCCCTCATTATCTCACACATTATGAGATATGCTTATCTCCGATTCTTATCTTGGACCACGAGGATTTTATAATTGGATGATTGCTCGACAAGTTCTGTGAGTTCAGGCAACCCTTGTGGCAAACGCGACAAAGCATCTACCACCATATTATTCTTTCCTTTTAGGGGTCCTACTTCAAAAATCATGATCCTGCAAGGCTAATACCCACCGGATTAGCCTGGCATGTAACAACCTGCGCGACAGTATAGAACTCAGGGCTTGATGATAGCAGAAGACCACTACGTGTTTACAACAAACATAATAATGGTATTTATTCAATGCCAAAACCACAGCCAATATTTAGAGTTCGGTTGCAGGGTACGCTCGTTCACAACTGGATAAGACACGACTTGCAAACCCTATAATCTTAACTTCAGTTTGTCCCGAGATTTGATCGACTTGGATCAAATACCCATAGGTCGAAGCATTTTGTCGCTACAGAAAAGTCTTTCGTCATTTCTGGATGATGTAGTAGTTCAGAACTGACTAGAGCTTCCTGATTCTGTCGAAAGCTATCTAATAGTCCTCAGAGGAAAATCAAGGTGTGTTCTTCCTTAGCAGGCTTAACAATGCACCATTGTTCACCATCGGATGCAGACGCAAAACGCCTAAAAAAGGACGCTAGACCTTGAAAAGCTTTTAACTGTCTCTTCGTGCTTGGATAAGATAAATTCTGTATTGGATCAAACTTACCCGAATGAGGCATTATTCCCAGAGGCGAGATAATGTGACCCAAGAACTGTATCTCCTCCTGGCCAAATTTCGAATTTTTAAGTTCTTTGGAATACGATCTATGAGTTCCAGATGTTCTGGCCGTGACATTATAGTTATACATAAGTAGCAACATAGAGGGTTACCTTATCTAGCAAGTCAGAATCTACCTGTGTGACTGTATCTAAGGCCGCAATGAACACTCCGGCGCTCACACTGAGGCTGAAGGGTAACACACTAAATTGACAGCTTCGGCCAGCAAAAATGGAGGCAGTGTACTTCCTACAAACTTCTGACAGTAAGACCTGTCGGCACGGAGATTTAAGTTAAGGCTCGTTAAATACTGTACTCCCTGAAATTTTTATCTCTCTCTTCCATATTTTAAGGTCTGATTCGCTCTGGCACGGCAATCTTATTAATATCGTTCGCATCAAGCACGACGCGTATGCTACCATCAGGTTTGGGAACAGCGACTAACGGACTGCTATAGAGAGACAAGGAAGTCTCTATTAAACGCCATTTTATCATATGTTTTATCTCCTGAGACACTCTCCTTTTTACTCCATGATACTGAATAGGTAGCACGACAATAGGTCTCATGAGGTTTGACCTGAATATCGGAAATGTTTCCCTCAATTATCCCCGGTTTGTCGGACAATACCATTGCATAGTGTTTCAATAACTGTGCGAGTTGTTGCTGCTGTTTATCATCGAGATAACACCATTAGGTGATCTTTGCATCTATCTTTTTTCTTGTGGGGTTGCCGGCCGAAGTGGCCGTGCGGTTCTAGGCGCTGCAGTCTGGAACCGCGAGACCGCTACGGTCGCAGTTTCGAATCCTGTCTCGGGAATGGATGTGTGTGATGTCCTTAGGTTAGTTAGGTTTAACTAGATCTAAGTTCTAGGGGACTAATGACCTCAGAAGTTGAGTTCCGTAGTGCTCAGAGCCATTTGAACCATTTTTTTTTTTTTTTCTTGTGGGGTCGACTTCACTTTCTCTGTTTTCAATTATACGAGTTCAAAAGTAGTTTTCCCGAGTGTAGTCACTGGCCACGTGCAATAGTCTGAGTTTCATGTAGGTTACCTTTAGCCTTCTGCAAAATTGTCCATAAAAAACATTTGTTTTTATCATTGCCAGTTCGACTAACCTTCCTTCATTCATAAGTGTGCATACAGCTCGAAAAAGGTCTATCTTTGCGTCCCCTTCTTTTAAAAATTCCCAGCCTATGATACAGAGAACCGCTCAATTTTTCACCACGAGGAATGAGCATTTTATGGCTTCGTTTCCCACTTGAATGACGGCCTGTACCTGACTGAATTCGCTGCATACATCCACGTTTGGCTCCTGCAATTCTATAATTTTGATCTGGCAACGTTGGCAACTTATCCATTTGACTGATGCGTTTGGACAGGTACTAGTCCACAACGGATACACTGGCAACCGTATCAGTAATTACATTTACGGGCTCCCGTGTTTGTTTCCCTTGATTGCGGCTTGTACCAACTCAGTATGTCGCTGAGCGCATTATCTCGGATCAGCAAAGAGATCTTCCTTCAGATACATTTACGTATCGATTGTTTCCCATTCGTGCCCCCACAACCACATGCAGAAGGCTTACATTGGTCGTGTGGAGTTTGATGCATGCGATGTACCCGATTGTGGGTCATCCAACATTTCTGCTACTCTGACACTATGAGATTGCTACATCTGTTGCAGCGCCTCATCCTATGGCGGTATCCACAGTGGTTCTTGATTACGAGCTGGCATTGGTATAACATTAATGTTATTCACAAAATGGTTCTTACCCTGTGGTGTTTGGTTTGAATGCTAGTTTGCTGGCCTTGTCTTTTGTCCTTGTTCATTCATCTCCCTCATATTCTTTGGTTGAAATGAGGTGTTATAGCCCCTTCATTTCTCCTCTTTCTATTAAAACTGTTGCTCCGATTTTTAAACGGATTCCCATTGGAATTGTCGTCACTATTTCTTCCATAATTAACATGACTTCCATGCCAGTCATGATGGTTGCCTTGGAGCCAGGCACAGAAATCATCGTCTCTTTGGTGTCCGTTTTTCCTTGGACTGTTTCCATTTTGATTTCGATTCTGATGAAAATTATTATGGCCCATGCCACTATTCCCTGTCTCACTTTGCTTTGCATTCTCCTGCATGAGATCAAGTGAGTCAATAGCGGCGATAATCTGTTCCCGGTCCGTATCAAGGACATGGAAAAAATTTTCCCTAATGGCAGTTGGTAGTCTGCCTTTCAGTATTCACAGTACATCTCTTGGAGAATTTGGCTCATCCCAATACGCAATCTTACTTAAGTACTTTTCAAAGTATTTACTCTGGTTTCCCTGTCTGTTCTTAAGCACTCTACATCGAGAAGTGTGACAGAAGAAACTTTTCGATTCCTGAAAAGTTCTGATAGATGTCGGCGATTTCCGTCGCCTATACTGCTGCATCGCCGGTTATGAAAGAAATCATAAACTGAACTTTTTGCCTCTCTGACCAAGAAGCAGGAAGTTGGGGCACGAATGGGAAGCAATCGATACGTAAATGTATCTGAAAGAAGATCTCTTTGCAGATCCGAGATAATGCGCTCACCGACATACTGAGTTGGTACAAGCCGCAGTCAAGGGAAACAAACACGGGAGTCCGTAAATGTAATTATTGATGCGGTTGCCAGTGTATCCGCTATGGACAACTACCTGTTCTAACGCATCAGTCAGGTGGATGAGTTGCCAACATTGCCAGATCAAAATTGTAGTATTGTAGGAACCATACATGGATGTATGCGGCGAATTCAGTCAGATACAAGCCATCCTTCAAGTGGGAAAATTACAGAATATACTGTCTTCTTCTCTTTGTAGAACGTCTGGAATTGTCTATGTTTTATAAGCGACCCTTCGTGCTTTATATGATCCAAGGTTGACACTACAACGTCAGCAGCTGTCGCGCCAATAATGCGCTCATCACTGCTTGAGCTGTATCTGCCACCTTGATTGCGGTTTAAAATCTCGCAACGTGCAGTATTAATGGGGCTGTTACCATACCGATCACTAGTATTTGGCGTTTCCTTAGGCTGTCTAAACCTATTCTCGACAGTCTTACAGCCTGCCATAACCATAGCTGCTGTGTTCCACTCACGTCCTGTGGTAGTCACGCATTAAGGTCATGTTTCTCACGATTTACTGCACTATTCAAACGTTGCAGTGTCGCGGTAACTTCGGTTTCTATTTTCTTGTCTAGAGTACTTGTCAACCTTTTTTAATTGGCCTTCAGGTGTTTGGTAAGCTTCTTATGGTCCGTTTACTGGTGAGCCCAATTCACTCACTGACTAAGCAAATCCTTATTTTGAGTAACTAGTTCTTCGATTTGTGTTCGTACACTATCCATTTCCCGCTTTATGTGGTCCAGGATACATTTATCACGAGCATCGAGAACAGCGTCAGTTCTACGATATTTCCAAACCGGGGCAAACACTTGATAGTGGCGCCCTCGCACCTCCCCCCCCCCCCTCAACACACACACACACACACACACACACACACACACACACACACACACACACACACGAGCGTTTAAGATAAGAGATCAGAAATTTAAGAAAAAAATCAACTTTTCAAAATCTGTTGATTTTGTAGTTCACACCTTTCTGAAGAGTTTGATATATAACACACATATGTTCGAGGAAATGTAAGACATGATATTTGGTCTTAAGTGTGCCACAGTGTAGTGCCACGCCTCTTCACACAGCATTCTTCTATCGCACGTCACTGCATTTCGATCTGCGGAACTGAAACGTGTATATTTTGTAACGGAAGCCATCAAATCTACATTCAGGACAGTGGAAATTGAAATATCCTGTGGTGCCTCTCCTACTCCCAGGCGGCTGGTTTACATTCTACATCCCTTAAATATCTCATAATTAATAGTGGGTGGAATTATTTATGACCGGGGGAGTAAGAACACTTTATTGCCTATTAGATATTAACTATCTCTTTAGTGTGACATAAAATTAAATACAGGAAACATAAAACCTGTAAAGATAAAAGACAAACAAGATAGTACACATTTCTTCAATCCTGAGGTCCCAGCATTTTTTTCTCTCTAATCTTCCTACAGCTTTAAACGGCATGCTTTCCTTTCTGCGAAAGAATCTATTACCTTATCAAAGTTCGTCAAACGTTTTGTCAGATTCTGAAAAAGCTGTTAATGTGAATAGCACCCAAGACTGGTGCGATTTCTCGATTTGATTATGTCTATTTTATCACAGTCTGCTAGATAAAACAAACAGGAATTTCTAATATTACAGCAATTGTAACACACACCAAGTAAGTCACACTGTTTTGGCAGAAGTTGTCATTTTTATCTACCTCATTTACGTAAATAACGTGACACATGTAATTCATGAAGTACCAATATCAAATGCCTGTTAGGCCTATTACAAGCAAGAAGTTTTATGTTACGAAACAGTTCCACATTTCATTCATATGCTCCAGTTTCTCAAGCATGTGATCGAGAAACAGCATTAGTACGAAATTTTTATGTAAATCTGGAATCGTCATATTCTTCCAAAAAATCTATGCGATGTCCCAGTTTCTTCTCATTCCTCGTTCTAACGAACAATCTTGTCATCATAATTCTGTAACAATTCCTGCCATTGGCAAAATTTATTCTTTGGTTAACTTCGCTAGACCTTCCAGAACCATGGGTTTAGTTAACCGCGTTTACTCTCCGATTAGACATTGTTACGTGTTCGTACGATGCGTTTTCCGCGCTATTCTCAGAACAGAACTTAACGCGATTGCTAACCAACTGGCCCTTAGTAGTGCAGCGATCTGGCAATAATTTTTTGTCAAAATTTCATTTTGTTGAATACGCCGAGAAGATAATATGTGATCTTTCTTACCTGTTATTCCCGTTAGTCGTTTATTTCTACTCTGGTAGTCCGAGTCTATGGATTTCGCTAACAGCTATAACAATTATGGCAGAGACATCAAGTATATTATGAACGCATTCAAAAATCAACTAATGATCTGTTCAGAAATCAACTTACAAGGGAACCTCCCCATCGCAGCCCCCTCAGATTTAGTTATAAGTTGGCACAGTGGATAGGCCTTGAAAAACTGAACACAGATCAATCGAGAAAACAGGAAGAAGTTGTGTGGAACTATGAAAAAAATAAGCAAAATATACAAACTGAGTAGTCCAAGCGCAAGATAGGCAATATCAAGGAAAGTGTGAGTTCAGGAGCGCCGTGGTCCCGTTGTTAGCGTGAGCAGCTGCGGAGCGAGAGATCCTTGGTTCAAGTTTTCCCTCGAGTGAAGCGTTTAATTTTTTATTTTCAGACAATTATCAAAGTTCAGGCAGTCACACGTAACCAACTTCGCTCTCCAAAATTCCAGGACATGTTCAGATTTGCTTGGACATATGCAGAATTTGATGGTCTACACACGGAAAAGTTTGAAAACGTTAAAAACATATGTTTTGACAGAGCCCGGGGAAAACGGTGCGACTGTGAAACTGTTGCATTCATTTGTTGCAGTTTATGTGACAAACTCTTATGTTTTCATCACTTTTTGGGAGTGATTATCACATCCACAAGAAAACCTAAATCGGGCAATGTAGAAGAATCTTTTTACCCATTCGCCAAGTGTATAATTTAGGTGAGTCGACAACATATTCCTGTCATGTGACGCACATGCCGTCACCAGTGTCGTATAGAATATATCAAACGTGTTTTCCTGTGGAGGAATCGGTTGACCTATGACCTTGCGATCAAATGTTTTCGGTTCCCATTGGAGAGCCACGTCCTTTCGTCTACTAATTGCACGGTTTTGCGGTGCGGTCGCAAAACACAGACACTAAACTTATTACAGTGAACAGAGACGTCAATGAACGAATGGGCAGATCATAACTTTGCGAAAATAAAGAAAGTAAACTTTTCACTCGAGGGAAAACTTGAACCAAGGACCTCTCCTTCCGCAGCTGCTCACGCTAACCGTGGGACCACGGCGCTCCTGGGCACACGTCCCCCCCCCCCCCCCCCCGAAAGAGCTAAGAACTACTGTGAAAATCTCGTCACTTGAAGAAAAGATAGCCGCGAAGCGACAACCACAAGAAAGTTTCAGTATCGATACGACTCTTTCCAAAAAGAATGAAAGTAACTTGACTTTAGTATGTTTACTCAAGGAATTAATTGTAAATCCTTTCCACTTAGCTTTACGCCTCTAAATATTGGAGTAGCTTGAACAAGAACCTGCCATCTTGTTTATGGCGGCCAACAATACAAATTACAACTTGTGTAGTACTGCACGTTATTAATCTCTGAAAAAACATACAATTAAATTTTCACACATGTAGGGATGCTAGCGCTACTGAAATAAATAAGAGCATATATTTAACAGAAACACATTACAAGATACATACGTCTCCATCCACATCTTTCGAACCAGAGTAAAGTAATCATGAAAATCTATTTCTATTGTTTTCATTGTTCTCCAAACACAGATTATCCTGCAATATCGATACTGCTTTTCATATACATCACAGTGAAATAATTAATATTTTTGTGTAATTTTTTCCACACGGAATAACAGTTCGTTTAAACATTTCATATCTACCATGAACAAATGTTTCTCCTTCCCAGAGGATGTGTAGGTACGTGGTGAAAGACTTCCCGGATATGGTAAAGTTAAAATTTATTACAAAATGAAACAGCGGTAATGACAGATTCAAAGACCGACCGTAAGTGTCAGCGGAGACATTAATTATGAAAGCGCAGTAAGACGCAGACAAATGGGCAAAAACATCATTCACTTTTCTGTACATGATTTTGTTTCTCTTTCTCGTATGTAGAAGAATGATTAAGATGTATTGCTCGGAGTATGTCGTGCTACGAGTGTTTTGTATTATAGGCTATTTGATTCTGAATAAGGGAAGACTTAATAACAGTATTAGGTATTTTTATTAAAGTGAAGTGGAGACAAGTTGGGTGGAAATTTCCTTTATGTTTTATATCATCTTGAGAGGCACTGGTGTTCCCTGGAGTCGGCTGCCTGCATCTACAATTGAAATGTACGAAAGGAAGTCCACGGTCATATTTTCGCAAGATTAACAAGAAGGAGAAGCTTTCAGAGGACGACAAATATGTAGTGTTGGCAGAAGAGCCAACACGACAAGGAATTAGAATTCAGAAAGCGGACGTAATTAGTTTGATATTTAACTTTAATCCATTAATGATGAACGTCGCTCTTGACGGTACATGATTCACAATGTTATCGGTTCAGAATACATTCATGAAGAATATGGCGCCAGCCGGCCGGTTTGGTCATGCGGTTCTAGGCGCTTCAGTTTGGAACCGCGTGACCGCTACGGTCGCAGGTTCGAATCCTGCCTCGGGCATGGATGTGTGTGATGTCCTTAGGTTAGTTAGGTTTAAGTAGTTCTAAGTTCTAGGGGACTGATGTCCACAGATGTTAAGTCCCATAGTGCTCAGAGCCATTTGAACCAATATGGCGCCTTGCTAGGACGTAGCAAATGACATAGCTGAAGGCTATGGTAAACTGTTGTCTCGGCAATTGAGAGCGTATGTAGTCAGTGAACCATCGCTAGCAAAGTCGGCTGTACAACTGGGGCGAGTGCTAGGGAGTCTAGACTAGACCTGCCATGTGGCGGTGCTCGGTCTGCAATCACTGCTAGTGGCGACACGCGGGTCCGACGTCTACTAACGGACCGCGGCCGGTTTAAAGGCTACCACCTAGCAAGTGAGGTGTCTGGCGGTGACACCACAAACTATATATATTGATGGACACAGAAAAAGAGGAGAAACGACTCAAAGTAAAGTGAATGAACAGTAGCACATTTTTGTAAGTGCAGAACATTTAATAATAATGCAATTGTACTATCCTTCAATTTTTCCAGTTTAATTTTATATATATATATATATATATATATATATATATATATATATATATTTGTTCGGCGCAGTAAAAATAGGACGGCTACGCAAGTTGTTTGCATGACTACGCTTGGTAGCGCCTCTTTTGATGTAGATAGAAAGCTTTCCCTCATTATTCCTTCCTTGAGTTTTATTGTGGTAAATTTACAGGAATTTTTCAGTGTGATACGCGTTGTCAGTAAAACATAAACAAATGTAACACAATAGTTTGCGTGTCATAGTAGATGTAAAACAGGCCTTCACATCGTGTAAATTACAATTATCAAGTGTAATAATTACACTACTGGCCATTAAAATTGCTACACCAAGGAGAAATGGAGATGATAAACGGGTATTCATTGGACAAATATATTATACTAGAACTGACATGTGATTACATTTTCACGCAATTTGGGTGCACAGATCCTGAGAAATCAGTACCCAGAACAACCACCTTTGGCCGTAATAACGGCCCTGATACGCCTGGGCATTGAGTCAAACAGTGCTTGGATGGCGTGTACAGGTACAGCAGCCTATGCAGCTTCAACACGATACCACAGTTCATCAAGAGTAGTGACTGGCGTATTGTGACGAGCCAGTTGCTCGGCCATCATTCACCAGACGTTTTCAATTGGTGAGAGATCTGGAGAATGTGGTGGCCAGGGCAGCAGTCGAACATTTTATGTATCCAGAAAGGCCCGTACAGGACCTGCAACATGCGGTCGTGCATTATCCTACTGAAATGTAGGGTTCCGCAGGGATCGAATAAAGGGTAGAGCCACGGGTCGTAACACATCTGAAATGTAACGTACCACTGTTCACAGTGCCGTCAATGCGAACAGGAGGTGACCGAGACGTGTAACCAATGGCACCCCATACCATCACGCCGGGTGATACGCCAGTATGGCGATGACGAATACACGCTTCCAATGTGCGTTCACCGCGATGTCGCCAAACACGGATGCGACCATCATTATGCTATAAACAGAACCTGGATTCATCCGAAAAATTGACGTTTTGCCATTCGTGCACCCAGGTTCGTCGTTGAGTACACCATCGCAGGCGCTCCTGTCTGTGATGCAGCGTCAAGGGTAACCGCACCCGTGGTCTCCGAGATGATAGTCCATGCTGCTGCAAACGTCGTCGAACTGTTCGTGCAGATGGTTGTTGTCTTGCAAGCGTCCCCATCTGTTGATTCAGGGGTCGAGACGTGGCTGCACGATCCGTTACAGCCATGCGGATAAGATGCCTGTCATCTCGACTGCTAGTGATACGAGGCCGTTGGGATCCAGCACGGCGTTCCGTATTACCCTCCTGAACTCACCGATTCCATAATCTGCTAACCGTCATTGTATCTCGGCCAACGCGCGCAGCAATGTCGCGATACGATAAACCGCAATCGCAATAGGCCGCAATCCGACCTTTATCAAAGTCGGAAACGTGATGGTACGCATTTGTCCTCCTTACACGAGGCATCACAACAACGTTTCACCAGGCAACGCAGGTCAACTGCTGTTTGTGTATGAGAAATCGGTTGGAAACTTTCCTCATGTGAGCACGTTGTAGGTGTCGCCACCGGCGCCAACCTTGTGTGAATGCTCTGAGAAGCTAATCATTTGCATATCACAGCATCTTCTTCCTGTCGGTTAAATTTCGCGTCTGTAGCACGTCATATTCGTGGTGTAGTAATTTTAATGGCCAGTAGTGTAGCATACAAAATTTTTCCATTTTTAGCGAAATTTTTATTTTCACTTATTCATTCAACATGGCAGGAAAATATATGTCCATTATTGATAGCAATAGCGAAAACGAAATCAGCCAAAATGGCGTATAATTGCGCTATCGATCAATTGAAGTTCAGGCGCCATGTGTGCCTACCGCAGAAAGTGTAAGTAGATGAGTGTCTCAGGTGTGACAAAATTTACAATTGACGACATAATGCCACACATGTCCCAGAGCGAAATACCGCTCATGAGTGAAACATTGGGGAGCGATACAAATATGAATCTTGATAACACGTTACAAACACCACTTGTTCACGAAACAAACATTAACTTGGAAAGTACAACTGACAGCAACAACAGTAGTACAACTGACGCACTGCTATGGCAGTTATTATCTAATATAAACACGAAATTAGATAATATAAACACCAATTTCAGTGATATGAAACAAGATATGAATACCAAAATTGATGATTTGACATAGAATCTGATCACCGTCACACAAGATATGAACACGGTAAAACAGCAAAAAAACACTGTCACACAAGATCTAAATACAATGAAACAAGAAAAAATATTCCAGGATTTGCAAGACACGGTCTTACAGAAGTTCAATGACTTAGCCAAAATTTTCGCAATAAAATCGACAAAAAATTGAATGATATGAAAAAACAAGTTGCATGGGGGCTTAATTATTATATTTGAAAATCATTTTTTTATTTTTCGTAGCTGTATGTCCGATTACGAAGTCTCGTAAACGGTTGGCCCTGACTAGTTTTTGTACGCAATCTGACTGCATAGAACAACAACAAAGAATGAAAGAAAATTTCCGTTAACACAATTAATTAATTAAGTCCCCAGCAACTATAAAACCAACGCAACAACAAGCACAAGAGTAACTGCTCTGTGTGTGGAAGTGTGATTCAACGTACACATCTGGCACGGTTCTTCTTCAATAAGACAAGAAATTTCAATTACCATTTATACTGACGTGATAAAAAAAAATTAGAAATACTATAATTGCGCAAGAAAACCAGAATTACACTCTAATACAAGAACACAAGCCAGATGCTTTGTTGTCTGAACCTGTAATGACGCATTATTCAGGACATTGAAATAATGAGAAAAAAAAAGAAAAGGAGTTTGTTACCTCATTTATATTGATGAAAATCACTCTAATCCTTACAATATCTCCACACCGACTCGCTACTACCACATCTCGACAAGCACTCTTCACTACGACATCTCGGCAAGCACTGACTACTACGAGTTCTCAACAAGCACTGCCCTCCGCTACTTCTCAATAATCACTGCCAGTGGAGGCAGCGAAACAAAACTCTCTGGCGCTGTGGCTCAGTGTAGCCACCTTTCATATGCCCTTCCTCCACGGGCTAGAATTTGATGGTATTTTTGCTAGCATTGGTGGTGAAAATACCAATAAATTCGTCAAAAAAATGCAGACAAAAATATAAGATAATATTAATACGTAAATATCACATAATTAGATAAAATTTTGGCTTTGCACTGACCTTTCAATAACCTAATATATAAAATACAGTAGGCAATACAAATTCTTTCATACATGTGGCTTTACATAATAGTTTACACAATACACAAAAAATCAGTTTATACGAATGTTCACATAAAATACTTTTAATTATTAAAAAAAAAAAAAAAACAAATAGTTGATAGTTCCAGCAGCAGCACCCAGCAATGGTCAACAGGTGCAAACACCAACAAGTGACATCATTTTAGTAAAAGCAGTTCCATCTGTGGCACCCAGTAATGTTGAACAGGTGCAGACAGCAAGAAGCAACATCATTTCAATAGAAGCAGTCCATCAGTGGCACCCAGCAATGTTGAGCAGGTGCAGACAGCAACAAGTGACATTATTTCAGTAGAAGCAGTTCATCAGTGGCACCTAGCAATGTTGAACAGGTGCAGACAACAACAAGTGACATCACTCAGCAGAAACAGTTCCATTAGTGGCACCCAGCATTGTTGAACAGGTGCAGACACCAACAAGTGACATCATTCAGCAGAAGCAGTTCCATTAGTGGCACCCAGCAATGTTGAGCAGGTGCAGACAGCAACAAGTGACATTATTTCAGTAGAAGCAGTTCCATCTGTGGCACCCAGTAATGTTGAACAGGTATACACAGCAACAAGTCACATTATTTCAGTAGAAGCAGTTCCATCTGTGGCACCCAGTAATGTTGAGCAGGTCCAGACACCAACAAGTGACATTATGTCAGTAGAAGCAGTTTCAATAGTGGCACCCAGCAATGTTAGGTAGGTGGAGACACCAATAAGTGACTTCATTTCAGTAGAAGCAGTTCCATCTGTGGCACCTAGCAATGATGAGCAGGTCCAGACAGCAGTCCATAATATTCACTATCACTAATCACACTGTTCATCAGAGTTTATAAGCAGAAATTAAACATGTCCTAGTGGCACCAATCATGTAGAAAAAGTGCAAGTAACAGTCCATAATATTCACTATCCTAATCACACAGTTCATCAGCAGAAATTAAACATTTCTAAGTGTCACACATCAATGTTGAACAAGTGCAGGTAACAGTTCATAATATTCACCATCACTAATCAGACAGTTCAGGCATGAACAATAGTTTGAATGCACATGCAAATGCTTTTACAAAATTATTCTCAATGCTCTTACACTAAATATACAAATTCTAATAAACACACAAATGATATCAGATAATTGTCATTTTAACTATTACAAATACTCAAACATCAGTAAACCTATAATATTTATGGGTGTCAGTGCAAGCCACTACAAACAAATAAAATTATATTTAGGAGATAGGTGGGTAGGATTAGGAAAGGAAAACACACAAAACACACTCACTCATCTTTCATCCACATTAAGTACTACTGTGTAATTGAATAGTGTTAACTGTGTAAATGCAATTCTGTCAAAATTTGATGTTCATCATGTGTATCAAGTAGTAGTGGCAGCAATGTATAACAGTCAATAATAGTTAAGTCAATGTCATAGTCATCATGTCAAGACCAATGTTTGCCAAGCCAGATCAAAATGTACAGTTGCTGAACAACTGTCAGTGAGCCAAGATATGCAATTACTTCCTCTCTCTCAAAAAAAAAAAAAAAAAAAAAAAAAAAAAAAAAAAAAAAAAAAAAAAAAAAAAAAAAAAGTACTGCTTATTGATTTAACAAAGTGTGTGTAGACAATCTTCCTTCTACTTGAGTGTTCTAGTCTGCTATCTTCATCCTCCTTGTTCCATATAGACCAAAAAAAAATATACACCTCACTTACTTTACCTCTTATCCACCAAAACTCCAATAATCATCAGCATCACATAATCTCAATACTTCAATAATACCTCTTACGTCGATACATATAAATCTTATCATCAATATCATTTACCTTACCTCTTGTCCACAAAAACTCCAATAATCATCAACTTCATATAATCTCAATACCTCAATAATGCCTCTTCAATACGTCGACACATATAAACCTTATCGCCAATATCATTTCACTTCCATAACAACTCTTTCCTCTAGTCAGTCTCCTCGAACAAGTACAGATAAAATCCTAATGCAAACCTCATCATCCCATACAATCCGAAGACACACTGTCAACACACAACCTCTGTGTAATCCATCTGACCCAAATCTTCTACTCATTATAAATTATAAGATGGATTTTGGTTACCTTGTGCATCATTAAATAAACGAAATGCATACATGACCTCTAACAGACTTAGTTCGAATAACTCTCAGTAATTAAGTACGATTACAGAGTGTGAATGATCATAACATTTCACAGTGTGTACACCACTTCAAGAATTATGGCAAACAGAAGCAAACATGTGGAGTATTTCTTGTGTCAAGTGTCACTTCCTATTTCAATTGCTCACGAAAAATGCAGTGTAATAACTGTCCATGGTCTAAACCTAGTTTTGGTATATCATGTCGTTAGCTTCCTTCCTATTAGCATAAATTTATACAGCTTCCATAAAACCTCCAGCTCATGTGACTTCTATGAAATTTCTTGTACTAATGTCGTTTATGTCGAATTATAGCAGTTCATTTTCCTATCTTAAAAATATAAGGCACTGAGCGTAAGCAAAACATGCAATAGCGAGTAAATATACCAGTAGAGAACAGAATGTCAACAAGTGGATGCAGCACAATTCTTACAACGAGGCTCTGCCAAGCGAACAATCTATAATTAATACAATAGTGTGACCTAAACTCTATGTTTGTACACAGTATATCAGCATTTCTATATACCAAATTAAAAATTAGTTATGACAACAAACAGTAATGTATAAATATGCAATCCATACGCATAGCAGCAAACATATATCTTACGTAATAAACAGGTCATTAGCATCATATCAGCATAAGCAAATAAATGTTCATATGTCATCTTAATAAGTAAACATGAAGGCGCAAGCAGATAAATCACAAAGTATAACTTACATACATATCAGCACAACTAATCAGGTGACAATTATAATTTAAATAAATAAGCACAGCAGACACATAATAAAAAAATATGAAATCAGTGAAAAAGCATTGCAGCCAAGCGATGCATAATATATACAAATAACAACACTGTTCATTAATAAAACATTGTCAAATTCAGCAAATGTACGCAAGCACGTCGCTTCACAAGTAAATTCACAGAACATGAAATTTAGCACAAAATCTGAATCACGTAATCGCGAGCAACAAATTACGTCTAAAGTACGTACCTAAGTGGAAATATGCTACCTGAAAAATAAACTCAATTAATAGTTACCTTTTTAGTTTATTAGTTTCTTCTTGGAAATTACATTCTTTCTGAAATTTTCTCGATAGCAAGTCCTCTTAACGTCGGAGACACACAGAATTTACCTGAAGTTCTTAAATATTTTATACAACCGTATCCTGAAAAATACTGAACGTTAATAACATAATTCATCAAGTCACTATAGCTTTATACTGAATTTAATCGGAGAAATTAGACTGTGTATTTGTTTACGGCTGTCAGTGCATTCGCACTGAGCGCTCGATCAGCTGTAGGCGCGTGACGTAGGAAGCAATTGTTTGCGGTCAACGACTGCCTTGTGCGGCGCGCAGACTTGACTGTTGCTTTGAGTATATGCCGCCGCCAAAACACAGCGCGGTATCCTTGTATTCTCTGCATGTTTACGTAAACTGTTGGTTTCTCGAAAGTATGTCATTCCACAAAAATTTTAACGTTTGATATATGATGTATTCCCTTAGAGCGTCGTGATTTAAGAGTTTCTACTTCAACAGTGTTATCATGAATAATTTTGCGAATTCTATATGGACCGTTATAAAGCAGAAAAAATTTGCGACACAAGCCTTTTCCTTTGTGAGACAAACGATGAGACTTAATTAACACCTTTTGACCAACTGACAAGATTTTTAAACGACCAGGACGCTTAGCTGATTTCTCTCTTCTAGCAGCCGCAGATGCAATATTTTGCAGAGCCATGTTCACAACTTCAGAATGCCGCAGTTTCCGTGAAGGCGGAAAAGGAACGATTTCAGAAATGCGATTTGTCGGTGCTTTGTTTTTTAATATCAGTACTGGCGGTAAAGAAGTTGAGTCACTAGGAAGTTCATTCAGAATGTTTTGAAAAATATGAAGATACTGATCCCACGTTCTGTGATTCTGATGACAATAAAGACGACACAATTTATTGATTTCCTTCATCCATCTCTCTGAAGCGTTAGATTGAGGGTGAAAAAGTGAAATGAAAATTGGTTTAATTTTACGACGCCGTAGAGTACGAAGCCAAATTTTAGAACGAAACTGTGATCCATTATCTGATATAACCTTATCAACATGTCCAACTTCTTTAAGAAAATGGTTAATGAAAGCATTAGATACTGAACGAGCTGTTGCTTTGCGTAACGGTGTAAAACACACATATTTTGATGTCAACTCCACTGCTACGAAAATGTACGCAAAACCATTAGTAGAACGAACCACTGGACCGAACAAATCGACTGCAGCCATGTCCTTTAATTTCGCTGGAATGATAGGAAACAACGGTACTCTGTGAGAAATTGTTGGCAGCTTAGCCTTTTGACATAATTTGCATTTGGCCAGAACAGATCGAATACGTTTTTCCATATTACTGAAGTAGCAATTTTCCCGTAATTTATGAAAGCATTTTCTGGGACCAAAGTGTGCATAAGTGAAATGCGTATACCAAATCAGCTTATTAACCCACTCATCAGGAATACAAACTAACCAAACAGAGTTGTCGACCGATTTTCGTTTAAAAAGAATGTCATTGCGAACTAAATAATGCTGTCTAATCGCTACGCTTTCCTTTCTCCTCCACTTCTCCTTAATGTCCTTCCAGATTGGATCCTTATTTTGCTCCTTAGCGATGTCCTGGAGCGAAGACGAAATAAAGTTCTCAAACGCAACACCTTGAACATACATCAAACAATAATTGTTTCCCTTGCAGTCCTCTTCAGCACTTTGTTTCAAACCCATAGGTGCACGTGATAAAGCATCAGCAACAATATTTGAAGAACCCTGTATGTAAACAATACTAAAATCAAATTCCTGTAGATACAACGCCCATCGTGACAATCTTCCATGAGTTAATTTTGTTGACATAAGAAATTCCAGAGCTCGATGATGGGTGTAAACCTTAGTATGTCTGCCAAACAAAAATGTCCGAAATTTTGTGAAAGCCCATACAACAGCCAAAGCTTCAAGTTCCGTAATCGAATAATTCTTTTCTGATTGAGAGAGAACACGACTTCCAAATGCAATAGTTTTCTGTACTACAACGCCGTTTTCTTCTATCTCTTGAAATAAATGTGCACCTAGGCCATTGTATGATCAGTCCGTCGCCAAACAAAAATCTTTAGATAAATCCGGATGTGAAAGAAGTGGAGCAGCAACTAAAGCATGACGAAGTTGTCAAATTCTGATTGAGCTTCCTCATCCCAACACCAATTAGAATTCTTTCCGGATAGTTCACATAAACGAGGTGTGGCCAAATCGTCCAATTTAACAAAGCGTCTAAGAAAATTACAGACACCAAGGAAACTACGAACATCACGTTTAGTGGTAGGTACAGCATAATTACGAATAGCGTCTAATTTCTCTGGATCAGGGAGAATACCTTCTGTAGAAATAATGTGACCGAGAAATTTCACCTGAGAACGACCAAATTCAGATTTTTCCAAGTTCACTGTAATGCCAACTCTAGCAAAAATACGTAATAATGAATCCAAAATTTTGTTGTGCTCACTCCAAGAACGTTTAGCAACAAGAATATCGTCAACATATGAAGTAATATTGTCACGAAGATAAACAGGTAAAATTTCGTTTAAGCTACGAATGAATGGTGCAGAAGATACAGTAAGTCCAAACGGTAATTTCCGAAACTGGTAACAGTTACCAAAGGCTAAAAAGGCAGTGTATTTTCTACAATCAGGGTGGAGTTCTATTTGCCAAAAACTTGCGCGCATATCAATCGTGGATAAAACTTTAATTCCATGGAAATGTTGAAGAAGTTCATCGAAATTTTGTGGGCGGTCAGTTTCAGGAATGATGATATTATTTATCTGTCTGGAATCCAGAACCAAACGAATTGACCCATCCTTTTTAAGAACAACGTGTAATGGGCTAGTATAAGGACTGACTGCAGGCTCAATAATGCCCTGATCTAACATGTATTGAAGTTCATTCTTAACCTTGTCTCTGTAAGCCAAAGGAATAGCGTACGTTTTCCCCCGAAATGGTGTGTGTTCTTTTACTTTAAATAAATATTGTAAGCCTTGTATAGTTCCTGTGTGATGACTAAATACTGTAGCATGTGAAGTCAAAATGTGGTGCAGCTCTTCTCTTGCAACGTCATCTGGCACTTCAGCTTTCTTAACCTTTTCATTAATTAATTCTTCGCTATTAATTATATCATCCATCGCGTCTCTGTATCTATTGTCATTGTCATGAATAAACACACCGTCGTCATAATGCTCAACGAAAACATCAGAAGTAAGAAACCTTAAACATTTTGTATCTGATTCAGATCTTGCTAAACACTCGAAAAATTTCAAACATATCGGCATTCCGGCAACAGTCAAATTCACACCTCCTTCTTTAAAGTTCAAAATTGCCTTATGTGCGTTAAGAAACTCCATACCTAATATAATTTGTGTACTGAGTTATGGAACAATAATAAAATTAGCAGAAAATTCGTATCCTTGACAAATGAAATTTAAGTTGGTCTGTTGTTTAACTTCCACACTTTTTCCAGAAATAGCGCCTCGAATTGTAGTTTTAGAAACAGGTAACACAGGACAGGCAATAGTTCTTTCACAAATACGAAAAACTGGTTCACTAATGACATTCAATGGGCTCCCAGAATCTAAAACTGCAGTGAACTTATTCTTACCCACACATACTTCAATAACAGGATGTAAAAATGCGTCTACATTATTTTCCTTTTCGTCTAGCAAAATGTCTCTCATGTCTTCCAGGCGTATGTAGTGTAAAGTCGTAGTATCATTACTTTCTGAACCGTCTATATTGCTGCCAGAAGCCGAAGCTGCAAGTCATTGTCGATTGTTTGCGTCACGTCTTTGATTATTCACGTCATTTCGCGGATCAATTTCTACGATTTGCACTTGTCTCTCTGAGGTTCTGTCACGTGGAGGATGCCAATTAGGTCCCTCCTGTCTGTTAGATGCAAATTCTTGGTTGTGTCTGTTATTAAAATTTCTGTTTTCCTGTCTGTCTGCATGACTACTTCTTGTGTAATTTCGACTGTCACTTCTGAAATTATTGTTGTATCTACTACCCTGGTTATTTCTGTAGTAAGAATTTCTATTACTGTATGAATAATTTCTGTCTTGATGATACCGATTACTGTTTCCGTATGATTGATCATTCCGGTACGAATTACCGTTATTATAATTGTCTGTGTGATTTCTGTTAGAACGTCTGTTATAGTCATAAGGCTGATATCTATTGTCCTGTCTGTTACGTCTGTCATTCTCAAAGTTACCCATATAACGCCCGTTCCGATCACTATCTCTTTTCTCTCAAAATCTATTGTAAATACTGTTACTGAAAAAGTTACAAGAAGTCCCGTCGTCGTTGTCATACTCAAGTTCTTGCAACAAAGTCTTAAAAGTCTCAATGTCGTCTTTACATCTTCCGGCTAAAGCAATTTGTCTTATGGATTGTGGCAGCTTAGTTAAACAAATGCGAATTAATTCAGTCGGGCTATAAGGGTTGGACAGGAACTGATTCTTTCGAATCATGTCTTCAAAGTATTCTGTCGGCGTGCGGAACTCAGACTGTTTAAAATTACGCTGCATAATAAGACTGTGTTTGTCTCTGCCTTGCGTGTTTTCTGACCAATATGCCGATAGAAATGCATGATAAAAATCATTTAGATTATTACAATCTCTAATAAGTGCACGCATGAGCGTCGCCGGTTCGTTTTCTAAATATCCACACATAAATTCCAGTTTGTGACTTAGTGACCTATTTGGTGGAAGTGCGTACATAAATTGATCTAGCCATGCACATGGATGTATGTCATTCTTAGAATTGCGGAAGATCTTAAATTTCCGAACAGTCAAAAAGTGTTTATAGTCAAAGTTTTCGCCTCGTGGCGACAAAGACCTACCGCGTCTGTCCCAGTCACAATGACGATTATTGTTAAATTCACGCGCCTGGCGCTCTCTTGTTGCATCCCGTACACGAAACAAATTATCTTCTTCAGGCCCCTCTGCTACCTGTGATTCTAAATTTCCTTTGCTGTCTTTTCCTCCGATTTCGCCTTCAATTTGTTTGACTTGCTTTCGTAATGCCTCAACTTCCCTTTCAACGCGTTCATTAAATTTTCCCTGATTTTCAACATGCTTATTTATGTTCTGATACTCTTCGGTTTCTGCAAATGGCAATGGTGCTGTATCATCTGAATCTCTGTCCCCATTTAAACTAAGACTTGTTAATTTATCTGAAATCTCCTCAACTCTTTCCGATAAATCACGTATTTGTTCTTTCTGTTTATTTACGTCTTCCGTAAGTGTCGTGACTCGGGTTTCAGTATTAACACATTAGGTAGTTAGCTGTTCATATTGTTGTGTTAGGTTATTTAATCTGTCATTTGGTACGGATTCCTCGATTCTCTCAAATATTTCTTCCTTATCTTTTGCACGTTGTAACTTTAACTCTGAAAATTTCTGTACAATCACGCGATCTCTTTCTTCCTGTTCTCTATCCTTTTCCCTTTGTCTAATCTCTACTGCAATTAATCTATTATTGTGAGCATTCAAAATCGGTTGTACTTCTTCTCTGATTTCTTTCTTTAATTCATCTTTCATGTTTTTGAAACATGTCCCTATTCGTGAATCTAACCATGTTTCCATTATTTCCATCTCTGTTTTAATTGTTCCTATTTGTGATCCCAGTGAGTCTAACCGTGTTTCCAGTGTTCCCCTATCTGTTTTTAATTCAGATCCCAAAGTTCCCATCTCTGTTTTAATTGATCCCATCTCTGTTTTAAATTCAGATCGAAACTGCTCCATTGTTCCCATTTGTGAGTCTAACCGAGATCCCAAATTTAATATTGCACTCATCAGCTGCTCCATATTAACTTGTTCGAAATTCTTTTCGCCCCTAACATTTCCCGCAAAACCAGTTTCCTTCGTCATAGCTGTAAAGCTATCTGTGTTCGATACTATTCCAGAATCTTCTATCGTTAATCTCGTATTCTGTGAATTTTCTGATTGAGAAAAATTTTGAAATGGTTCCGGACTATCTTCCCGACTTATTAAATTGTTTTCCACTTCATTATTCATGATACTGTTTTCCTCTGTTGGCGAGTTCGCCATGTTAACAATTTCGTCATTCTCACTATCCATCATTTTTGCCTTTTTCATCGATCGCGTAATCATTTACAAAACATACAAAACTCGTCACTGTACGAAAATTACACACAATGACTCTTTATCTCCAACAATACCATTTACACGAAATGTTTCCCTCAAACAATATTAATCGAACAATTGAAATAATTGCCCTAAATTGTCAAACGCGTATACAAGACAATAAAATTAAATTCTGAAATGCCATTAGAAGAATGACAATTACCAAATCTACACATGCAATATAGACTACAATTACTAAACTACAAATTACTACAACAATACTACTGTCTACTATTTTTACAATCAGAAGAATTCCAAGGGACGATCCGAAGCAGCGGTCGCCACGTGCATGGGGGCTTAATTATTATATTTGAAAATCATTTTTTCATTTTTCGTAGCTGTATGTCCGATTACGAAGTCTCGTAAACGGTTGGCCCTGACTAGTTTTTGTACGCAATCTGACTGCATAGAACAACAACAAAGAATGAAAGAAAATTTCCGTTAACACAATTAATTAATTAAGTCCCCAGCAACTATAAAACCAACGCAATAACAAGCACAAGAGTAACTGTTCTGTGTGTGGAAGTGTGATTCAACGTACACATCTGGCACGGTTCTTCTTCAATAAGACAAGAAATTTCAATTACCATTTATACTGACGTGATAAAAAAAAAATTAGAAATACTATAATTGCGCAAGAAAACCAGAATTACACTCTAATACAAGAACACAAGCCAGATGCTTTGTTGTCTGAACCTGTAATGACGCATTATTCAGGACATTGAAATAATGAGAAAAAAAAGAAAAGGAGTTTGTTACCTCATTTATATTGATGAAAATCACTCTAATCCTTACAATATCTCCACACCGACTCGCTACTACCACATCTCAACAAGAACTGAATACTGCCACATCTCGACAAGCACTCTTCACCACGACATCTCAGCAAGCACTGACTACTACGAGTTCTCAACAAGCACTGCCCTCCGCTACTTCTCAATAATCACTGCCAGTGGAGGCGGCGAAACAAAACTCTCTGGCGCTGTGGCTCAGTGTAGCCACCTTTCAAAGTAAAGCATGAGGTACTTTCTGAAGTTAACAGTAACAGTACGGAGTTAAAACAGAAGGTAGATTCTTTTAACGACCATCATGATCTACACTCCTGGAAATTGAAATAAGAACACCGTGAATTCATTGTCCCAGGAAGGGGAAACTTTATTGACACATTCCTGGGGTCAGATACATCACATGATCACACTGACAGAACCACAGGCACATAGACACAGGCAACAGAGCATGCACAATGTCGGCACTAGTACAGTGTATATCCACCTTTCGCAGCAATGCAGGCTGCTATTCTCCCATGGAGACGATCGTAGAGATGCTGGATGTAGTCCTGTGGAACGGCTTGCCATGCCATTTCCACCTGGCGCCTCAGTTGGACCAGCGTTCGTGCTGGACGTGCAGACCGCGTGAGACGACGCTTCATCCAGTCCCAAACATGCTCAATGGGGGACAGATCCAGAGATCTTGCTGGCCAGGGTAGTTGACTTACACCTTCTAGAGCACGTTGGGTGGCACGGGATACATGCGGACGTGCATTGTCCTGTTGGAACAGCAAGTTCCCTTGCCGGTCTAGGAATGGTAGAACGATGGGTTCGATGACGGTTTGGATGTACCATGCACTATTCAGTGTCCCCTCGACGATCACCAGTGGTGTACGGCCAGTGTAGGAGATCGCTCCCCACACCATGATGCCGGGTGTTGGCCCTGTGTGCCTCGGTCGTATGCAGTCCTGATTGTGGCGCTCACCTGCACGGCGCCAAACACGCATACGACCATCATTGGCACCAAGGCAGAAGCGACTCTCATCGCTGAAGACGAAACGTCTCCATTCGTCCCTCCATTCACGCCTGTCGCGACACCACTGGAGGCGGGCTGCACGATGTTGGGGCGTGAGCGGAAGACGGCCTAACGGTGTGCGGGACCGTAGCCCAGCTTCATGGAGACGGTTGCGAATGGTCCTCGCCGATACCCCAGGAGCAACAGTGTCCCTAATTTGCTGGGAAGTGGCGGTGCGGTCCCCTACGGCACTGCGTAGGATCCTACGGTCTTGGCGTGCATCCGTGCGTCGCTGCGGTCCGGTCCCAGGTCGACGGGCACGTGCACCTTCCGCCGACCACTGGCGACAACATCGATGTACTGTGGAGACCTCACGCCCCACGTGTTGAGCAATTCGGCGGTACGTCCACCCGGCCTCCCGCATGCCCTCTATACGCCCTCGCTCAAAGTCCGTCAACTGCACATACGGTTCACGTCCACGCTGTCGCGGCATGCTACCAGTGTTAAAGACTGCGATGGAGCTCCGTATGCCACGGCAAACTGGCTGACACTGACGGCGGCGGTGCACAAATGCTGCGCAGCTAGCGCCATTCGACGGCCAACACCGCGGTTCCTGGTGTGTCCGCTGTGCCGTGCGTGTGATCATTGCTTGTACAGCCCTCTCGCAGTGTCCGGAGCAAGTATGGTGGGTCTGACACACCGGTGTCAATGTGTTCTTTTTTCCATTTCCAGGAGTGTAGTACAGCAACAGATAAAGAAAATCACAGACGCGAACACAAATATTGAAGCCACACAGAACCAGTTGTGTTCGACAGTAAAAAAGGTAACCACTGACCTTAACAAACTAAACAAATACTATGAAGGTGTTCCTCTAGCTGTAGAAGAGCTTACTTTAAGGGTAGCAACGTTAGAAGTTGACTCAGCTTGTGCTAAGAAGACGAGAGAGAATATCAATGAAAATCTAAGTGATATCATTAGTCAAACTGAAGCAGGTACGTTAAATAACAGATACCATTGCAGAGAAGTTCGTAACCGATTGTAAGTTATACACAGATGTAGTAGAAAAGCTATCCAGAAAAAAAGAAAATGAAACAGTGAACAAGGAAACATTAACCTACAAGCCACAGAAGTTAGGATCCGCAATCTTTTAGAAGAAAATGTTACCGTATGTCGAAATATGCATGTAAATAATACACAGGCTAAAGCGAACAAACTACAACCTATCGGTATTTACCCACAAATCGTCACGAGTCCTATAGCAGGTACCAGTGACAGTTGTAGAGTGCAAAATATAAACTTACCTACAACTCCAATATCTAAGTAATTACCAACCGGAATTACAGGTAACTACAATAACAACACGAACATGACAGAAAATGCCACGTGTCCATCAACTATTTTTTTCAGGCGAGAAAATCAGATTTGTCGTGGGATACACTCAAGGTGACGTTCTTTTATGGGCAGCTGAAGTGGCCAAACGTTGCAGCACTTATATACAATTTGAACGAGACTTCCTCTTCAAATGCTGGTCATAGGCAGTACAAGAGACTCAGACGCTCGGTTTTCAACCCCGCACCATTCGCTGGCAAATACCGTAGTCTACGCGGATACTTTGAAAAATACCTGAACAAGACACGCTACTGGACGAATCCACCATCACAGGTGGAAGTATTAAAAATTTTGAAAAGTCGTTTACCATCGCACATCAGAGAAAAATTAGTCACAACGCCAGAGCACGACACTGAATACTTTCTGTCAGTGCCTGTTTCTAACGACTTAACTATGAGCAAAGACCTGTACCGAATAAACAACAGAAAATCAGGCACAACAACAACATAGTTATGTAAACCAGTCAGTGAAACGTGACCTAAACACACAGCAGGGATGGTACACACAACAGCAAAGTTACATACCCAGAGGTAACGAGTACGGTAACGGGAACAGAAAAAACAAACAATTTAAAAGGAATTTAGAAAACGACAGGAGTAATTTCAATGCACGAGCGAAATACAATACACCATCACAAGGACGCATGCCGAAGATAAACAGAAACAGTCAGCCGCAGCAGTGGCGGACACGCGGCAACAATGCCACGCCTTACGCTATGCCGCAGCCACCTTTGGGCAGCAAAATAACCGCGCAGCAGCTTTTATTAATAACAACAGGATCATTCGCGAAGAAATGCCGCGAGCAGCCAACGACACAAATTGGCGAAGTACCCACACTCTGCAACTAATTTAAATTACTTCAAGTAATGAATTAAGTCACACTACGCCGTTGGAAAACCCCAACCGGTCGTAGTTAAGCCTCAGGTTATTGACCTCTCAGGGAACGGAGGCAAAGCAAAACTACAAACATGTTTCATAAGATTTGACAAACAAGGTGACATCAAGGATGATCCGTATCAGCATGAGTTAGATACAACGAATAATATCCATGAAGAACAAGTTGTAACGCCGGAAATGCATATCCTCCTATTTCCGTCTATTGTACTATAAATTTTTTTCCTTATTTTGTTACCTGAAGATATGACATTTTTGTGTCTTTATATATTGTAATTGTTTTACCATTTGTATATATATATATTTATTTATGTCGATGTATAATTGGTTTGTTTTGTAAATATTATTTGTATTTTTACGCTGGGTCTGGCCAAGGGAAAACTATGCTATCGAACGATTACATCGATAGGTCGTGTGGAGAACCAAAGTGTTTAGGATCTTTGGGAGTGTTAACTCTGCCGCGTGGAGCGAGAGCAGTGAGAGAGTGGCTGGGGTAGGGCGGTGGAGCAGGTGTGTTGTGTGACGCTCCCGCGAGTTGCCGCGCTTTCGGGGTTTGGCAGCATGTAATTGCGCTCGACTTGCTATGATAGTTTCTGACACGGTGTCGCGGACGGGAAGCATTAGCTGGCGCACCTCAAGAGCCCATTTCGCCTGGTGACCTGTAGAGAAGATGGCGCGCCAACATCCAGCTTCTGCAACATCGACGGCCGACAATGAGTGACTGTCGCCACCTCCTCGATCGACGGCTTCAAACCTTCAATCAACCAACAAGGATGTCTGGAAGCACGTAGAGTTTTAGAACTGTATGGCAGACTTCAGCTTTTCAAACTGTTCCATTAGCAAATTACAGCAACATAGCATGAACCTTTGTTGCTCATTGTCCCAATTGCATTACCAAGCAGGGTCCCTTCCTTTTCCGGAATGAACCCGAGTGTCGTTGAAATTCAAATGCCAGCATTAAAGTAATATCATTCCATTGCACTATTTTAATTTCAAAGTTCAGTTAAGGTATTCATAGCTGGCTACAATATTTAGATTACACAAGCACAAATTAAGGGTGTGAGTTTTGTTAGCATATTTTAGCTTACCTGTGACTGCAGCTCAGCTTGGTACGTACTAAATGTTCTATTGTCAACTGTCCAGAATCATTTAATTCAAGTTCAAAGTTAAATCTCTTATTTCTAAATTGCGTAGATTCAAGCAGCTTTTGAAATGATTGTTGAGGTAGCCCAAGACTAACCTTATTTTATTGAATTTCGTAGTGCTTCAGAAACAAAGTTCACTATTAATTTCAGTCACAAAATTAACTTTCAATTTTCCGGTTTTATCAATTCTTTTGCTAAATTAAGTCAGAGTGTAGCGAAATTTATTACTTCTGACAAACTTTCAGTTTTTGCACAACACGTGTCAACCTTCAGTTGCCACGCTTTTAGTGCTAATTATATGTGCAATAACCTTTCTTTTTCAGTTATTATAGTAGTTGTCCATAGGACTGGCGACCATAATTTTCCCCAAATCTCAAATATCTAATTAACGCCAATTAATTGTTAACGCGACGACCGCACGTTTACTTTCTTAATTAATTTTACCCTTTTCTCAAAATTAATTTCCACCAATTTCATTTGCATTTTTTCTTTTCGTTTAGATGTAACCCTTTCCTCCCTCTTTACTGACAGCTTAACTTCGGTGACGATTGCTTTTCCCAAATTTCCATTAGGTACATGCGGTTTAATTTTTCACTGCCATTAAGGTCGATAAGTGAGGGGGAGGTTACACGTGGCGACCTGGCGACAGGACAATCTTCAGATTTGAGGTTGTTCTGGACACGAATTTTGTATTGTGCAAATCTCGTAACAAAGTACTGGTTACGAACAGCCATTACGTCAGCGAGAATAAGTAGTGGGAGTAATCCCAATTATATTTGAGATTTGGCATTTATATTGAAAATTATTAAAATGAGTGAAGGCAACAATTACCAAAATTTGGTAGACTTGGATACGGAACAATCGGTCGAACAGTGGGAAACGCGCACTGCGGTACCCATTGTTCAGGGGCAGGCGGCTAGCATGAAAGACGCGACCGCCGAAACGCAACAAAGAGCAGAAATGGAATTCCAAACTTTGGAAAATGTTTCGGAATTGGAAGTGATAATCAAATCCGAACCCCTTGATGAGGAATACGGAGTGACAATTAAAGAGCCACCCGCTACGGAAGTAAAACCGCTCGTTTCCGGGAATTTAGCTGATTTATTGAATAGTTTGATTAACGAAATCAAGGCTCAGTCTAGCAAGATAGAAACTCAATCGGCAGAAATTAAAGCTCAGGCTGCCAAGCAAGAAGCTCAGTCTGCCAAGCAAGAAGCTCAGTCTGAAAAAATTGAACAGAAGCTAGGCAACCAGAACAAAGCTATTAATGTTGTTAACAACAATGCTGGAGTTGTTAACACAAAAGTTGATAAAATCAAAGAAGATATTGTTATGATTAATACCGAAATCGGTAATCTTAAACAGAAAATGATAGGCGTTCAGGCGGAAATTGCGAGCATAAATACTCGTTCTTATTCCGAAGTTAGCAGAATCGAGAAAAGTGTAGGAGAAGCAGTTGCTCCGATCATCGAGAATAAAGTGACGGAACAAGATTAAGTTAGTGAAAAAAGAGGATCAAAAGAAGGTGGAAACTTTAAAGGCTTTAGTATCCGAAGTAGACACCAAAGTGAGGAAGCAGGCTAATACCTGCGACGAGAAAAAGAGGGAAGTGGAAACGCTTGCGACAACCACTTGCCAAGTAATTACGAGAGTTTCAGAATTAGAAAAGAAACTTGACGATAAACAGAGCTATGTGCCAATCTGTGCACATAGTTTGGAATTGTTGACGAAAGAGGAGCGGTTCGACCCCTTGAAAAAAGGCGGTATACACGCGACGGATTTCATTAAAAATTGTGAAAGAGTTTTACCCAAATCATGGATTAATGAGAGAAAAATTAATGCGGTTATTGACGTGTTGGCTGGTGATGCCAAGCGTGGGGGTGTAAACCTCAACATCACGAACCTCACTTTTGACGAGTTTAAAAATTTGTTTCTGGCTGAATACTGGTCAGAGCAAAAACAACAAAGTGTCTGGCGCGAATTTGTCGTATCGAGGCCTTTCGATACGAATTCGCGCGGCTCGATGAAGGAGTTTTGTGAGGGCTGGATCCGCAAGTTGGAATATTTGCGTGATCGCCGCACGGAATCCGAAGTAGTCTGGGAACTCTACAAGAAGCTTCCAGATAATACAAAACGCTACGTAGGAAGCAATTACAGGACAATCAATGATTTCCTGGAAAGAGTTGAGGACGAATCAATTGGCGCAATAATCGTGACAGTGGTAGAGGCCGTGGTAACAACAACGGGTACCACAACAACGATAACCATGGGAATAATGCATACCGCAACCATGGCAGCAATAACAATAATGGTTTGGACCGTAATAACAATCGGTACAATGCAAATAATAACAGGAATGACGGAAACAAGTATCATACTAACGTGATACGAACTTCACAGAATAGTAATAACGCCAGAGGGTGTGATCAGCCGCCTCAGCAGCATCCGGGGAGCAGATCTGCTTGGACGTGACAGGGAAACCATTAGCTGCGCCGGTGAGGGGCCGACCGGGCGTGGAAAAATTTTGGCGGCCCAATAACAGGAGAAAACCCAGGTGTCGTCGTTATGAAAATTCCGTATGGAATAATCAACGGTGGGAGAGTGTGCCAGTGTTAAGAGAAAGGAGTGCGCCCACAAGTAGTAGATCAGCTGTAGACACGGCAGTAGGAAATACATTCACTGTCAGTGAGAACAATTTAAGTAGTGTTCCGGAAATCGATTATAAAGTGGCAGCTGTAACACCCACGGCGGAACTGGAGATTGCGTTTAAGAATGATTCGCAAGTGTTGAGAGAAGATCAGATGTCGGATAACACGTCCGTCATCGAGCGAGGGGATGCAGAGAGGGATGAGGTCTGGTTAATGCAGTTCGGTCGCTTATGCGACGAACTAAGAGATTATAGGGGCCTGTATGGGAGAAGTGTTTATGGGGAGCGCGGGCAGGATTTGCCGCGTGTCGTCCTGCAGGGAAATAGTGGTTGTGAAGTGATAGAAAGTTCTGGCCCTAACTCGCAGACTTTACCAGAAATAGTTGATGTTAATGGGGAGCACGAGCAAGATTTGTCATGTTTCGTCCCGCAGGAGTTGGATGTTGAAGTAGTAACGGAAAGTTCTGGCCCTAACCGTCAGACCTTACCGAAAGTTATAGTGGTAGAAGTAGCCGACCCATCCGACGCAAAACTCCAGTTTCAACATTGCGAGAGTATTAAGGAAAAAAGATTACGAGAATTTTAGTGATAGCCGGACACGATTGGTAGAAAAGCACGCAGATTACAGCGTGTATGAGGTTAGAGCTGACGTTATACGGTGGGACGATAGCAGTGTAGGTTGCGCAGATCCAGAGAAAGTAAAATGCAGAGACTACTGGGCACATTCCTCCAGGTAGATTGGCAGATGAGATCAATCTGACCAAAGAGGAATCAACGAAGGTGACAATTAGTGAATTGATAGCAAAGCAACACTCACTAGTTGACGAGTTACAGGAAAAGGTTTCGGTATTGGAGGCGAAGCTACAGACTAAGCCTCAGGACAAACGTGTTGAAATTAAAACTGTATGTGAACAGAGGGTGGAAAAGCCGCCAGATAAGCCGGATTTACGATCAAAGCCGGATGGTTTTTTCTGGAATGACCTGGATATAGACGAGGATTTACTGTGGGAAAATAAAGAAACAGTCGAGGACAAGTGTAGACAAATAGTAGTGTCTGTTAATATGCACGACCTACAACTAAACGTGTTGATTGACACCGGTGCAGAATTGAGTGCTGTATCTGGAAAAATATTTCAGTTACTGAAAGACAGACCTGGTATCGTAGTTATGCCAGTAACAGGAGTGAAAATTATCGGTGCTACTGGGAAGGCCAGTAAACCGGTCACAAAACAGATTTTTGTCAACTTCGAGATATGTGGGGCACGATTTGAACAAGAGTTTGTCGCCGTGCCAGACTTAACTACGGAAGTAATTATCGGGTTAGATTGACTATTAAAGTACCGTGCAGTGATTGATTGCGAAAGCAAAACTTTGACATGTACGTCACAAGATAAAACAATAGTAGTTAGTTTTGACAAGGCAGGAGACGGTGTGCATAGGCAATACCAGCCTATACACATTGTAAACTGGCCGGATGCTATTGACGTAGGCATGAATTTGAACTACTGTAATTTGAGGAATCTCGGCATTGACAATAGTGGAGAAAGTGAATTGGAAAGTATTGTAGACGGTGTGTCAAGTGTAACACACGAACAAAGACGAGGCCTGTCTGAAGTAATAATGGGGAATAAGAGTGTGTTTCCAGACAAACCGATTATTGGTGTGAAAAAAGATCGTTGCCAGAAATAATGAAGCTAAAAACCAATGGTCGCATACATCGTCATGACGCTAAAGCGCATTTTGCTAAATTTGCAATCGGAGACTTAGTACTTATAAAAGCTCATGAGAAATCGAGCGAGGCAGACAATTAAATCTCTAAATTTAAGTTTGTTTATAATGGACCATTGGTATACCTCACACAAATGCTTATTACTTAGAGTATCCAAGCTCTGGAAAACTATTAGGTATACGGAACATTGTAGACTTGAAATTGTACAAACCTAGGATTGACTAATACCACAGAATGGGTAATTTGTACAGTATGTAAATATAGATTCTAAGATTTAAAGATTTGTTGGATTACCATGCTTTTGCCGGACCAAGAGGTCATTAAAGAAATTGTGATTAACAAGTAATTAATTTTGATTAAATGATTTAAGAGTAACTGATTATTAATCAATTGAAATATCCAAGCTGCTAGTTTTTCAGCTGAGTCAGTGCAGATTAAGGAATGTAAATATGATTTTGTAACTAGCTGTCAGGTTTCATGAATGTGTGTTTCACTAGTCATTGCCAATGTACTTAGACACTGTTTTAAGTTTCAGGCTAGTACGTGTGTGTGATGATGGACAGTGTTGAGTTATCCACTGTGATAGTTTTAATGGACTCCTTGAGGTAACTCGGGAGTGAGTTTTTCCGAAAGAATTCAGTGAAACGGACGTTCTGGAAATGCCGTTACAAGGGCGAGTGAGATCAAGCGTGCCGCACAGGCGGGCGCAACAATACTGCGAGGCGGAGCCGCTGTCGGCTCTTGTGCGGCTGTCGGCATTCTTTGTACTTGCGGGTACGGAAGGCGGAGTTGTTTTTCTTCCCGGACAGCTGATGTGAAAGAATTCTGCTGTCAATATTAATGTTTTTGTCGATCTGCTGTATATTATTTTCTTGTTTAGCGTTAAGTGGACTCTCATGATGAGAATATTAATTATGAAAAGGTTATATAAAAATGTGTATTATATATAATTAATTATTAATTTGCATATTTTGATATACCTGTTTTTATGACCATGTACTCTGATTAATTTTGTAAATAGTATTCCATTTCTTGATAGCATTACGAATTTTAATGATTTTCTATGTTTTCTATGAATTTTAATATGTTGTTAACCTGTTTTATTTTGTGCAAGATGACAGAGTGGAATAAGATTAGGAGTGTTTCCACTCAATTATAATGGTCTAAAAATTGGTTTATGGTTAATTACCCTAATGCTAAATTTTCTTCATGTTTTAAGCATATGCATTTCCGCTGTTTTTTTTCCTTTTTGGGACATTTTCTGAGTCTTTTTAGGCTATACGAACATACTCAGTCAATGTGGGGCACGTGTAACGAATGCATATCCTCCTATTTCCATCTATTGTACTATAAATTTTTTTCCTTATTTTGTTACCTGAAGATATGACATTTCTGTGTCTTTATATATTGTAATTGTTTTACTATTTGTATATATATATTAATGTATGCATTTATGTCGATGTATAATTGGTTTGTTTTGTAAATATTATTTGTATTTTTACGCTGGGTCTGGCCAAGGGAAAACTATGCTATTGAACGATTACATCGATAGGTCATGTGGAGAACCGAAGTGTTTAGGATCTTTGGGAGTGTTAACTCTGCCGCGTGGAGCGAGAGCAGTGAGAGAGTGGCTGGGGTAGGGCGGTGGAGCAGGTGTGTTGTGTGACGCTCCCGCGAGTTGCCGCGCTTTCGGGGTTTGGCAGCATGTAATTGCGCTCGACTTGCTATGATAGTTTCTGACACGGTGTCGCGGACGGGAAGCATTAGCTGGCGCACCTCAAGAGCCCATTTCGCCTGGTGACCGTGTAGAGAAGATGGCGCGCCAACATCCAGCTTCTGCAACATCGACGGCCGACAATGAGTGACTGTCGCCACCTCCTCGATCGACGGCTTCAAACCTTCAATCAACCAACAAGGATGTCTGGAAGCACGTAGAGTTTTAGAACTGTATGGCAGACTTCAGCTTTTCAAACTGTTCCATTAGCAAATTACAGCAACATAGCATGAACCTTTGTTGCTCATTGTCCCAATTGCATTACCAAGCAGGGTCCCTTCCTTTTCCGGAATGAACCCGAGTGTCGTTGAAATTCAAACGCCAGCATTAAAGTAATATCATTCCATTGCACTACTTTAATTTCAAAGTTCAGTTAATGTATTCATAGCTGGCTACAATATTTAGATTACACAAGCACAAATTAAGGGTGTGAGTTTTGTTAGCATATTTTAGCTTACCTGTGACTGCAGCTCAGCTTGGTATGTACTAAATGTTCTATTGTTAACTGTCCAGAATCATTTAATTCAAGTTCAAAGTTAAATCTCTTATTTCTAAATTGCGTAGATTCAAGCAGCTTTTGAAATGATTGTTGAGGTAGCCCAAGACTAACCTTATTTTATTGAATTTCGTAGTGCTTCAGAAACAAAGTTCACTATTAATTTCAGTCACAAAATTAACTTTCAATTTTCCGGTTTTATCAATTCTTTTGCTAAATTAAGTCAGAGTGTAGCGAAATTTATTACTTCTGACAAACTTTCAGTTTTTGCACAACACGTGTCAACCTTCAGTTGCCACGCTTTTAGTGCTAATTATATGTGCAATAACCTTTCTTTTTCAGTTATTATAGTAGTTGTCCATAGGACTGGCGACCATAATTTTCCCCAAATCTCAAATATCTAATTAACGCCAATTAATTGGTAACGTGACGACCGCACATTTACTATCTTTATTAATTTTATCAACGTCCGTCTAATATACTTGTTTCGTCCATCTCCTTTCCTTCTTGTCTGTATGTCCAAACCATCTCAACATACTTTTCCCAATATTGGACGCTGCATCTTTTTTCATTCCAGAATGCTCCCTAAAATTAACTTAATAAGCTTTAGTTACAGTTTTAAGTCGGTGGGGGAGGCCAGGACGCTTGGATCACCGATTTACTTCGAACTTTGAACATTTTTAGCAGATCGTTAGGACAGCATAATGAGCAAGTTGTAAGACGTACTATGTACGCAATGTGGAGAAAATCAGAACAGAAGTTTTAAGCATCGAATATGTACTGGAGCATTGCAACTAACACCGTGAGCTGGTGGCGGTCAAGTGATTAGCGTTCCAGCTCCTTAGTCGGTGCGTCTCCGGATCTAATCCTGCTCGTCCTCTTTTTTTTAAAATTATATGTTTTTTAACACTTGTCACAGTATATCGTATATATATTACGTTTGATATATGATGAAAAGAAACACGTATTTGCATGAACTTTTTTTGAATTTCCAATGTTATTTGGTTGTTTGCTAATTTTTATTGTCACAGCGACCACATTTATAACTGCATGCAAGTTAACGAATAAACACTTAAAATTTTCCTAAACATGTATGCCAGTCGTGTTTTGCGAAATTCTTTATACTTACAGTTGGGTGAGGTACCACAGAGGCAGGCCCCGTTCGGGAGTTAACTTGAGTGCTAATATAGCAAGAACGAAATGAGTACGCCCGATTTTTTGGAAAATAATGGTATAAATGCTCACGCAAATACACGCATTTGTACGTCATAGTATCTTACAAATATCGTATATAACGAAATAATATGACCAGCGATGAAAAAATATACATTTTAAAAAATAAACAAAAAATGTGCGCTGACTCGATCTGACGGTTACGGAACTCGAAAGTTAACAATTTTTTTCTTCATTTTGTTCGTCTTTTTCTCATCATTTGTTCTGGGTGGACACATGATACACCTTCAGGTTCATTGCTGAACACTTCACTCAGTTTTATTAGAGTGCAGCCAGCCTCTGACCGAACAACCGCTTGACCGTCGCTATCTCGAGCTCAGAGCCGCAACGCACTGATACCTATTTGATGCATCAACAGTCTTTTACAATTTTTTCGAATTGCCTTAGTACTACTCTTTGCTGCTTGCACGTTATGCTATTGTAACGGACTACTAAAAGTACACAAAGTTTGAAGGTAATCCGTGGCCAGAACTTCGTGGCCTCTCCCTGTAATTAAATTTGAGATATGTTGAATAAAACATGATATTATAATACGTAACAACGGTACACTGTATTGATGAAATTAAAGCGTAAGGTATCCATAAAAATAAATCATGACAATAGCTGTCAAAAAGTAACGTAACAACGGCCTTGCATCACCTCGGGAAGTCTGGGTGAGACAGGTTAGTACGTTGTTTTTGATTATATGCATAATTCCAGGTTTTCAGCAATAAGACGGTTTCTCAATTTACTCTTGATGTACTTCATTCGTGAAAGTGATCATTCGCACTAATTTGTAGACCTGAAAAAGAAAACAACAGTAAAAGGTGTCTTTCCTTCATAGCACTCACCTGATGATAACGACAAGCCAAGAGGTAAAAACAGAAATACGTAGTCCACTGATATCTAGTGATACTTTTATTCGTTGTTGTACAAGCTTATATTTCTTTGTTATTATCATCGTCCATCAGAGAATTATTATTGAATCGCTATCCAAACAATTCTTTGTTAGTTCCTTAAAACATAATTATCTTCTTCTTTCCACACATCGCACGCTTTTTCCCACACTTCACAAGAAACTGTTCCACATCCTTCAACGGAATACGATGGTTGGAACTTAAATAGTGACAACTATTTATTCACAACCGATACAAAAGTTACATGTTTGCACTTGTCCTTCAAAGTAGTCACCAGCGTTGGGCAGAACCCGTTTCCAGCGATGTGGAAGGCGTAGTATACCGTTAGCAGAGCCTGCTCTGTTGATGGTGCGAATGGAGCGGTCTACTGCCTGTCGAATCTCTGGAACAGTTCTGAAGATAATGCCACGAAGTGGTTCCTTCATCTTCGGAATCAAATCAAAATCACAAGGACTAAGTCCGGGGAGTATGGTGGATGACACAGTACTTCCCAGTCCCATCGACCCAACAGACCAGCCACAGCTTGAACTGTATGCGAACGCGCATTGTCGTGCACAATGATGGGTGCGTTGCACAGAAAGTGTCGCCGCTTCTTTCGCAAAGGTGGTCGCAGGTGATGCTCCAAAAACGAACACTAATACTGTGCATTGACGGTCTTGGACGGAATTGGTAAGGGAATTACGTAGAAGAAAAGAAAAAGTAAGATCTAAAAGGCACGATGAAAAAATTAAAATTCACAAAATTTAATATTGGTAAACTAGTTCTTCAAAAAGCTTACGAAAAATCTAGTGAGATAACCATGAGGTATCCAAGTTTAAATACGTTTATTGTGTTGTTGTTGTTGTGGTCTTCAATCCTGAGACCGGTTTGATGCAGCTCTCCATGCTACTCTATCGTGTGCAAGCTTCTTCATCTCCCAGTACGTACTACAGCCTACATCCTTCTGAACTGGTTAGTGTATTCATCTCTTGGTCTCCCTCTACGATTTTTATCCTCCACGCTGCCCTCCAATACTAAATTGGTGATCCCTTGATGCCTCAGAACGTGTCCTACCAACCTATCCCTTCTTCTAGTCAAATTGTGCCACAAACTCCTCTTCTCCCCAATCCTATTCAATACCTCCTCATTAGTTATGTGATCTACCCATCTAATCTTCAGCATTCTTCTGTAGCACCACATTTCGAAAGCTTCTATTCTCTTCTTGTCCAATCTTTTTATCGTCCATGTTTCACTTCCATGCATGGCTACAACCCATACAAATACTTTCAGAACGACTTCCGGACACTTAAATCTATACTCGATGTTAACAAATTTCTTTTCTTCAGAAATGCTTTCCTGGCCATTGCCAGTCTACATTTTATATCCTCTCTACTTCGACCATCATCAGTTATTTTACTCCCCAAATAGCAAAACTCCTTTA
This sequence comes from Schistocerca americana, assembly GCF_021461395.2. Lineage (NCBI taxonomy): Eukaryota > Metazoa > Arthropoda > Insecta > Orthoptera > Acrididae > Schistocerca > Schistocerca americana. The sequence continues at coordinate 777,126,227 of NC_060121.1, forward strand.
CTACTTTAAGTGTCTCATTTCCTAATCTAATTCCCTGAGCATCACCCGACTTAATTCGATTACAATACACTATCCTCGTTTCGCTTTTGTTGATGTTCATCTTATATCCTCCCTTCAAGATACTGTCCATTCCGTTCAACTGCTCTTCCAAGTCCTTTGCTGTCTCTGACAGAATTACAATGTCATCGGCGAACCTCAAAGTTTTTATTTCTTCTCCACGGATTTTCATACCTACCCCGATTTTTTCTTTTGTTTCCTTTACTGCTTGCCCAATATACAGATTGAATAACATCGGGGAGAGGCTACAACCCTGTGTCTTTCCCTTCCCAACCACTGCTTCCCTTTCATGTCCCTCGACTCTTATAACTGCCATCTGGTTTCTGTACAAATTGCAAATAGCCAATCGCTCCCTATATTTTACCCCTGCTACCTTCAGAATTTGAAAGAGAGTATTCCAGTCAACATTGTCAAAAGCTTTCTCCAAGTCTACAAATGCTAGAAACGTAGGTTTGCCTTTTCTTAATGTAGCTTCTAAGATAAGTCGTAGGGTCAGTATTGCCTCACGTGTTCCCACATTTTTACGGAATCCAAACTGATCTTCCCCGAAGTCGGCTTCTACCAGTTTTTCCATTCGTCTGTAAAGAATTCGCGTTAGTATTTTGCAGCCGTGACTTATTAAACTGATAGCTCGGTAATTTTCACATCTGTCAACGCCTGCCTTCTTTGGTATTGGAATTATTACATTCTTCTTGAAGTCTGAGGGTATTTCGTCTGACTCATACATTTTGCTCACTGGATGGTAGAGTTTTGTCAGGACTGGCTCTCCCAAGGCTGTCAGTAGTTCTAATGGAATGTTGTCTACTCCCGGGACCTTGTTTCGACTTAGGTCCTTCAGTGCTCTATCAAACTCTTCACGTAGTATCATATCTCCCATTTACATCCTCTTGCCTTTCTATGACATTGCCCTCAAGTACATCGCCCTTGTATAGTCCCTCTATATACTCCTTCCACCTTCCTGCGTTCCCTTCTTTGCTTAGAACTGGGTTTCCATCTGAGCTCTTGATATTCATAAAGTGGTTCTCCTTTCTCCAAAGGTCTCTTTAATTTTCCTATAGGCAGTATCTATCTTACCCCTCGTGAGATAAGCCTCTACATCCTCACATTAGTCCTCTAGCCATGCCTGCTTAGTCATTTTGCACTTCCTGTCGCTCTCATTTTTGAGACGTTTGTATTCCTTTTTGCCTGCTTCATTTACTGCATTCACAACTTCATCCCTCAGAGCTACCCATTCTTCTTCTACTGTATTTCTTTCCCCCATTCTTGTCAATTGTTCCCTTATGCTCTCCCTGAAACTCTGTACAACCTCTGGTTTAGTCAGTTTATCCAGGTCCCATCTCCTTAAATTCCAACCTTCTTGCAGTTTCTTCGCTGGCAGGTGTGGCCGTGCGGTTCTAGGCGCTTCAGTCTGGAACTGCGTGACCGCTACGGTCGCAGGTTCGAATCCTGCCTCGGGCATGGATGTGTGTGATGTCCTTAGGTTAGTTAGGTTTAAGTAGTTCTAAGTTCTAGGGGACTGATGACCACAGATGTTAAGTCCCATAGTGCTCAGAGCCATTTTTTGCAGTTTCTTCAGTTTTAATCTACAGTTTATAACTAATAGATTGTGGTCAGAGTCCGCATCTGCCCCTGGAAATGTCCTACAATTTAAACCCGGTTCCTAAATCTCTGTCTTACCATTATATAATCTATCTGACACCTTTCAGTATCTGCAGGCTTTTTCCATGTATACAACCTTTGTAAGTAGGCTGTTTAGGTTTTCTTATTGGTAACGCCACGGAGCGCTCTGTGTGAGAATCACTGGCTGTGCTGTGTGCAATCTGTGGCTGGTTTGCATTGTTGTCTGTCATTGTAGTATTGGGCAGCTGGATGTCAACAGCGCGTAGCGTTGCGCAGTTGGAGGTGAGCCGCCAGCAGTGATGGATGTGGGGAGAGAGATGGCGGAGTTTTGAAATTTGTAAGACTGTCATGAACTGCTATATACACTCCTGGAAATGGAAATAAGAACACCGTGAATTCATTGTCCCAGGAAGGGGAAACTTTATTGACACATTCCTGGGGTCAGATACATCACATGATCACCCTGACAGAACCACAGGCACATAGACACAGGCAACAGAGCATGCACAATGTCGGCACTAGTACAGTGTATATCCACCTTTCGCAGCAATTCAGGCTGCTATTCTCCCATGGAGACGATCGTAGAGATGCTGGATGTAGTCCTGTGGAACTGCTTGCCATGCCATTTCCACCTGGCGCCTCAGTTGGACCAGCGTTCGTGCTGGACGTGCAGACCACGTGAGACGACGCTTCATCCAGTCCCAAACATGCTCAATGGGGGACAGATCCGGAGATCTTGCTGGCCAGGGTAGTTGACTTACACCTTCTAGAGCACTTTGGGTGGCACGGGATACATGCGGACGTGCGTTGTCCTGTTGGAACAGCAAGTTCCCTTGACGGTCTAGGAATGGTAGAACGATGGGTTCGATGACGGTTTGGATGTACCGTGCACTATTCAGTGTCCCCTCGACGATCACCAGTGGTGTACGGCCAGTGTAGGAGATCGCTCCCCACACCATGATGCCGGGTGTTGGCACTGTGTGCCTCGGTCGTATGCAGTCCTGATTGTGGCGCTCACCTGCACGGCGCCAAACACGCATACGATCATCATTGGCACCAAGGCAGAAGCGACTCACATCGCTGAAGACGACACGTCTCCATTCGTCCCTCCATTCACGCCTGTCGCGACACCACTGGAGGCGGGCTGCACGCTGTTGGGGCGTGAGCGGAAGACGGCCTAACGGTGTGCGGGACCGTAGCCCAACTTCATGGAGACGGTTGCGAATGGTCCTCGCCGATACCGCAGGAGCAACAGTGTCCCTAATTTGCTGGGAAGTGGCGGTGCGGTCCCCTACGGCACTGCGTAGGATCCTACGGTCTTGGCGTGCATCCGTGCGTCGCTGCCGTCCGGTCCCAGGTCGACGGGCACGTGCATCTTCCGCCGACCACTGGCGACAACATCGATGTACTGTGGAGACCTCACGCCCCACGTGTTGAGCAATTCGACGGTACGTCCACCCGGCCTCCCGCATGCCCACTATATGCCCTCGCTCCAAGTCCGTCAGCTGCACATACGGTTCACGTCCACACTGTCGCAGCATGCTACCAGTGTTAAAGACTGCGATGGAGCTCCGTATGCCACGGCAAACTGGCTGACACTGACGGCGGCGGTGCACAAATGCTGCGCAGCTAGCGCCATTCGACGGCCAACACCGCGGTTCCTGGTGTGTCCGCTGTGCCGTGCGTGTGATCATTGCTTGTACAGCCCTCTCGCAGTGTCCGGAGCAAGTATGGTGGGTCTGACACACCGGTGTCAATGTGTTCTTTTTTCCATTTCCAGGAGTGTATATTATGACTATTAAGGTAAATACAGTGTTTGTTCTGTATTAAATTCTTTCATTTGCTAACTATGCCTATCAGTAGTTAGTGCCTTCTGTAGTTTGAATCTCTTATTTAGCTGGCAGTAGTGGCGCTCGCTTTATTGCAGTAGCTCGAGTAACCAAGATTTTTGTGAGGTGAGTGATTTGTGAAACGTATAGGTTAATGTTAGTCAGGGCCATTGTTTTGTAGGGATTTTTGAAAGTCAGATTGCGTTGCGCTAAAAATATTGTGTGTCAGGTTAAGCACAGTCCTGTATAATTTTTCCAAGGGGACGTTTCATATGTCGACCCTTAGCCGAGGATACCTCACTGGAATCTTCTGATTTTTTTCTTGTAGTTTGTGTAATTAGTGTAGCTATTGTTTATTGCTAGCGTGTAATCATAGAGAGAATTTCCTTTGTAGTTGTAGTCTTTCATTGTTGTACAGTAAAACAGTTGTGGCATGCATGTAGATTTGCACCAAGTATTTCGCAGCTGCGCTTGCAATTAACTGCATATTATTTTCAGTGCTATGTTAATGTGTTCTCTTATTTTTGCTTTTCTGTGTTATCGTGTGAAATATTGTGACAATAATGGCGTGTGAAAAACGTAACACTAGGCTTGAAAGTAAACTGAGAAATAATAGTGACGACGAGCGTAGCTTATCAGCACCACTGTGTAGTGAATTAACAGACATTCGAAGTAGTAATTTGGTAATTGTGCATAGGGAAATGGAGCGGGCGGCAAATAATGGTGTAGACAGTGAAACAGGTAGTGAACAAGGAAGCATTATCGATCGATCGGTCGGCAACAGCTCGCCTCAGGAATCCGAAATGACAGAACACAATATTGCAAATACTGCAGACTTAGGTTTTGGGTCCTCACCATTTTCTCAAATGAGTCAAGACACATTCTCTGCTTGTCAAAATGTGAATGTTACCGGTGAAAATGCACTGCCAAAAAGCATTTAGAAACAGATTCCAGACACTAATACATTATTATTGCAATTAATCCAACAAATGGAACAAAATCAGAGACAAATGGGACAAAGGCTTCAACAGTTAGACACAATGGAACAACACCAGAGACAAACACAGCAACAGTTAGACACAATGGAACAAAATCTACAAAAGTTAGACACAGTGGAACAAAATCTTAAGAAGTTAGACACAGTGGAACAAAATCTTAAAGAGTTAGACACAATGGAACAAAATCTTCAAAAGTTAGACACCACGCTTTAACAAACACGTGAAGATTTAACTACTGAGTTACATAACATCGAATCGAAATATCAAAAAGTCTGTAATGACGTAAAAACACAAATTTGTGAGCATTTCCAACCTATTTTTTCGCGTCATGAAAATGCATTACAGAATCACGAAGCAGCCATAAAGGAACTGCAAACTATTGTTCATGAAAATCACGACACCTTGCAAGCTAAAATTGACTCAGTTGCATCTACCGATACGGTTACGCAACTTGCAAAAACTCAAGAAAACTTAAAGGACACAGTAGATACGATTTCAACACAAATGGACACTCTGAAACTTGGTTCAGAAAAACACATTGAGGAAATGTGTTCACTATCGGAGAAAGTAGCCGAACTTTCGGATCAGTTCACTAATTTATCTGCAAAGGTAGATGATGATCTGAATGTCACAAGACCTGTAGCCATCACTGACACAGAAGAGTATGAACAAATTAAGAAATTCAAACAAAATCAGAATCAAATTAATACGAAATCCGGGAAGTACAAGATCAGTTGGCACAAGTAATACAAAAACTTCATATTTCAGAGGACACTCGCGCTCCAACACGGGAAGAGGAACTTATAAATACAGAAAAGCCACAAAATAATAACACAGGGCATTTCGGAAATTATGAAAGAAATTGGCAAGGTGCACCGAATTTTGAGATGGAACCACCGACACGATGTAACAATGACCGATATGCTACTCGCCGACACGATGATTTTGACTATAAGCTGTTCATTACTACACGTAAATTCAAAACATTTAAGAATTCTGCCAACGACATTCATCCACAAGCGTGGCTCCATCAATTCTCTCATTGTTTTCCTCCCAACTGGTCATTGGAGCACAGGTTAGAATTTATGTGTGGCTACTTGGAGAATGAACCAGTTGTAAGAATGCGATCGGTCATTCACGATTGTCACAGTGAAGGAGATTTTTATCATGCCTTCCTCTCAGTATATTGGTCTCAAGCTACACAAGACCGAGTAAAACATAGCATCATAATGATGAAACATTTCGAACAATCTGAATTTTCCAGTCTTGTGAAATGTTTTGAAGACATGTTGCACAAGAATCAGTACCTGTCAAACCCATACAGCACCTCAGAACTCATCCGCATTTGCTTAATCAAATTTCCTGGACATTTACGACATATTATCTCGGTAGGACGTTGCAAAGACGACATTGAAGCTTTTCAGAGACTCTTACAAGAATTAGAAATTGACACCGACAATCGCGGAACGCGAAAACAGGAACACAACAATTACAGGTCACATCCGTCACAATTCCGCGATGACAGAAATAAGATACGACAAGGCTATTCTTTCAACGTAAATCGTGACCGAAACAGACACCACCCGTATGACAACCGTTGGCAGAGTAGTAATAATTACAGGGAAAGATCAGCTCTCCGCGGTAATGATTATCACAGAGACAATCAGAGAAACAGACAATATGGGAACCAAAATAATTATTATC